>NC_041399.2:127800926-127953426 GCF_900747795.2 Erpetoichthys calabaricus
GTGAGTGCAATACTCCTTATTACTTATCCATAATTCTAGAAGAAAAAATGTCTCGGCTCCAAAAACGCAAAGCTCAACTAAAGCTTCTAACTAACGATGTACCTAAAAGTAAAAACTTTATGAACTGCATTAGATCCTACAATAGTTCATTTGCTTTTGCATCTACCGGAGTAAATATCAGGCCAACAAAAGGCAATGGCCCATACTGCTTTCGCATATGTGCACAAATACTGCATCGCATTGGAACAGTGCACCTTGAAACAAATCAACAACGCAAATATGCACAAATCTACATCCTAGATCCACATGACGCAATCTATCAATCAAAGTGCTGCATCACAACAGGCACGGATTCAAAACGAAACACTTCCCGTCTCAGACATACGTTAACGGCAAGGAAGGCTACAACGGGCTTCTCACACAGCACAGGCAAATCGAATACAGCTCCAAAACAACACGTCCCAAATACTACACATGCAACGACATAGCAAACGAAACGTACACAAAAACGACAATTCAGACCCACGACCACAGTAACATAAATAACAAATGACACACAAAGCCCCATTTCTAAATGAACCGTCCGTATTAAACATACGTCATCTCAACACGTTCACAATATGCAGCATAGGTAGATCTCATTACAATGAGGCATTATTAACCGTTCAACCGCAGAAAAAGCTCCATATTAACAGTGAGTGCGATCCTCCTTATTACTTATCCATATTTCTCACGCTCAAGAACAAACAAGTCATGAATTCACAATCACAAGTACAAAACGATACTGCTTGGATAACGGGACCAAACACAATTCACACTATGCAGCATCGGTGGATCTCATTACAATAAGGCACTATTAACCGTTCAACCGCAGAAAAGGCTCCATATTAACAGTGAGTACAATACTCCTTATTACTTATTCATAATTATAGAAGAAAAAATGTCTCGGCTCCAAAAACGCAAAGCTCAAATAAAGCTTCTAACTAACGATGTACCTAAAAGTAAAAACTTTATGAACTGCATTAGATCCTACAATAGTTCATTTGCTTTTGCATCTACCGGAGTAAATATCAGGCCAACAAAAAGGCAATGGCCCATACTGCTTTCGCATATGTGCACAAATACTGCATCGCATTGGAACAGTGCACCCTGAAACAAATCAACAACGCAAATATGCACAAATCTACATCCTAGATCCACATGACGCAATCTATCAATCAAAGTGCTGCATCGCAACAGGCACGGATTCAAAACGAAACACCTCCCGTCTCAGACATACGTTAACGGCAAGGAAGGCTACAACGGGCTTCTCACACAGCACAGGCAAATCAAATACAGCTCCAAAACAACACGTCCCAAATACTACACATGCAACAACGCGCCTCTCAAACGGCCCAAGCAAAACATACAACAGGAAAATTCATTCGGATTAATGAATGTCATTTGCAATCATTGTCATTCAGTTCACTTCCCTGAAGAAACAACTGGCAATACAAGTAATACATTTACACATTGTTGTCAAAAGGGTCAAATTAGACTGCCTCCTTTACATTCATATCCTGAATATCTACAGAAGCTTCTAACTAACGATGTACCTGAAAGTGAAATCTTTATCAACTGCATTAGATCCTACAAATCGGTATCCACTATGAACATTTACGGTGGCACTGCACGTGACATCCATCTTGCAAAAATGTTAATTATTGATGAATGTACAATGGCATCCAGTCACTTACTCAACACCATTCATAAACTTATACAAAAGTTTATGAATAATAATATTCGCTTTGGAGGAAAGGTACTTTTATTGGAGGAGATTTTAGACAGTGCTTAGCTATTCTTCCACATGCCATGCGCTCAGCTATTGTTCAGTGCACCTTAAAATATGCAGACAATTGGCATTGCTTTCAAAAGATAAAGTTAGTAAAAAAGATACGATGTCCAGAACCAGATCATAACAATTGCTTATTACAACTGGGAGATGGTACACTCACCAATACAGATGGACTTCACCTACATATTATTACAATTCCTCAAGCCTTTATCTGTGACGACTTAGTTACAGACAGATTTGGAACAGCAATCTCATTAGACCAAATGCCCCTTTTAACAAAACGCACTATATTATGTCCAAAAAATATTAATGTGGAAAACATAAATACCCAAGTCATTCCATTACTTCCTGGAGAGACACAACTCCTTCTAAGCTCTGACAAACTTGACTCTGTTCACAACAATAACCATCTTCATTGACATTACAAGTTCTGACCTGGAATTACCTTTTACACTTAAACGGCGTGTACAAAGAAATTTTCCAATAAACCTTTACACTGTGCAACACACTTTACTGTTTGCTTTCTATTTGCATCATCTACACCTTCACACTATTCTATATCTCATTCATACATCACGCTCTTTGTCATTCCCAACACCAGGGGTTGGTGAGCGAAGCGAGCAGGGGGCGGAGCCCCCTAGTATGTATATATATGTAGATATGTATATATAAGTATATATGTTTATGTATATATATGTTTACATAACCTCTTTAACACACTACTTCTCCGCTGCGAAGCGTGGGTATTTTGCTAGTCTATACTAATAAAAGGCAAAGCCCTCACTGACTGACTCATTCATCACTAATTCTCCAACTTCCCGTGTAGGTAGAAGGCTGAAATTTGGCAGGCTCAGTCCTTACAGCTTACTTACAAAAGTTAGGCAGGTTTCATTTCGAAATTCTACGCGTAATGGTCATAACTGGAACCTGTTTTTTGTCCATATACTCTAATGGAGGAGGCGGAGTCACGTATCGCATCATCACGTATTACGCCTCCTACGTAATCACGTGAACTGAAAACGAGGAAGAGATTTACAGCATGAGTCAAACATGGGAACGAGGGTAAATGACGTTAATTGTTGAGTGTCTTTTAATACTGTGTAATTGTTGAGTGTCTTTTAATACTGTGTAAGCATACATATTAACACATGTGCAATTAAACGTGTGCATTTACAGGGTGATTTCTCAGGCTTAAAAGCTCGCCTTTTACTAAAAAGGTAAATGCAAACTCTTTTCATTCTGAAGGGCACAAACCACGTTACATTTCAACCGTTAAATGCGCAAAAATGTCGGTACACCAGATAAATAAGCGCAACATATTATCAGTTGTATTGTATGCTTACAATACATATAAAAATGTATTAATCGTTAACTAATATTATGGGATGGTGTTTTTCGACTCGCGCCTTGATTTAAACGATTGCATGTCTTGGTGGGTTTGCGTAGCTTATTGTCAATATCTTTACACCTCTTTTTAAGACTTAATTTAAAAAGGTTTTCTTTTCTTCTTAATTAAAATTTAAAAGCAATACTTCACTGCTGCGAAGCCCCTCTAGCGCTGACGTCCGAGGTTCGATTACCGTAAGCGAGTGCAGTGAGTGTGTACGCCTGATGAGCCAAGAATAAGGGGAAAAGACGTGTCGCGTACTCTTTGCATTATTTGACAGTAAACTATTTTCATCCATTCTATGATCTGCTTCTCACAACTGAAGGCACCGTGGCTGATGTTACCTGACTTGCTGACCAACCATAAGCGTTACCTGGTAGGTAACCACCCACTCATTTCACTCCCTTACGGGAATCGAACCTCGGACGTCAGCGCTAGAGGCGAAGCCCCTAAAATTGCGTCACGGCGTGTGGTTCGTTTATTTGACAGCATGTAGATCGGGGTAATTACATTCATGGCATTCGTAGTCTGATTCACAATCTGATTGTATGGGTGGTTACCTACCAGGTAACGCTTATGGTTAGCCAGCAAGTCAGCTCGAAGTGATCACTCGAGTGAAGGCAGCTTCACAAAAAAACAGATCCTTAACAAACTGTTATTGGTATATTTTCCCTCAATTTTAAAAGGTTTTCTTTTCTTCTTAATAAAAATTTAAAAGCAGTACTTCATCGGTGCGAAGCGCGGGGATTTGAGCGACTGACGCATACAGACATATTCATGAGTGCAGGTACTTCGGAAAGAAAGCACCGTGTAAACCTAAAGTTTAAATTAAGTTCATAGACCTACAAAAGGTTGCCATTGATTTGAGGCAAGATTGCTTTTCTCATGTACAACTATACGTTGCATTCTTAACAGTAAGCTTGCACGGCTTGGTCATATTACATCCGGAGTGCTGAACTGACAACGTGGTATACAAACAAAACTATAACAATTGTAATAAACAAACAAAAAAAAAAAACCGAAGAACCCTTGGATTTAATAAAAACGCTCCTTCCTTGGCAAAGCAAGGAAAAAGGAAGACCTTATATGGCGTTCGTTTATAAAACAGCGGAAAAGCTGTGTTAAGGCTGCTTCACAAAAAAACAGATCCTTAACAAATTGTTACTGGGATATTTTCCCTCAATTTAAAAAGCTTTTCTTCTTAATAAAAATTTAAAAGCAGTACTTTGCGGGGATTTAGATATATATATATATATATATATATATATATATATATATAGATCTATCTATATAGATCTATCTATCTATATATATATTATACACACAGTGGTGTGAAAAACTATTTGCCCCCTTCCTGATTTCTTATTCTTTTGCATGTTTGTCACACAAAATGTTTCTGATCATCAAACACATTTAACCATTAGTCAAATATAACACAAGTAAACACAAAATGCAGTTTGTAAATGGTGGTTTTTATTATTTAGGGAGAAAAAAAAATCCAAACCTACATGGCCCTGTGTGAAAAAGTAATTGCCCCCTGAACCTAATAACTGGTTGGGCCACCCTTAGCAGCAATAACTGCAATCAAGCGTTTGCGATAACTTGCAATGAGTCTTTTACAGCGCTCTGGAGGAATTTTGGCCCACTCATCTTTACAAAATTGTTGTAATTCAGCTTTATTTGAGGGTTTTCTAGCATGAACCGCCTTTTTAAGGTCATGCCATAGCATCTCAATTGGATTCAGGTCAGGACTTTGACTAGGCCACTCCAAAGTCTTCATTTTGTTTTTCTTCAGCCATTCAGAGGTGGATTTGCTGGTGTGTTTTGGGTCATTGTCCTGTTGCAGCACCCAAGATCGCTTCAGCTTGAGTTGACGAACAGATGGCCGGACATTCTCCTTCAGGATTTTTTGGTAGACAGTAGAATTCATGGTTCCATCTATCACAGCAAGCCTTCCAGGTCCTGAAGCAGCAAAACAACCCCAGACCATCACACTACCACCACCATATTTTACTGTTGGTATGATGTTCTTTTTCTGAAATGCTGTGTTCCTTTTACGCCAGATGTAACGGGACATTTGCCTTCCAAAAAGTTCAACTTTTGTCTCATCAGTCCACAAGGTATTTTCCCAAAAGTCTTGGCAATCATTGAGATGTTTCTTAGCAAAATTGAGACGAGCCCTAATGTTCTTTTTGCTTAACAGTGGTTTGCGTCTTGGACATCTGCCATGCAGGCCGTTTTTGCCCAGTCTCTTTCTTATGGTGGAGTCGTGAACACTGACCTTAATTGAGGCAAGTGAGGCCTGCAGTTCTTTAGATGTTGTCCTGGGGTCTTTTGTGACCTCTCGGATGAGTCGTCTCTGCGCTCTTGGGGTAATTTTGGTCGGCCGGCCACTCCTGGGAAGGTTCACCACTGTTCCATGTTTTTGCCATTTGTGGATAATGGCTCTTACTGTGGTTCGCTGGAGTCCCAAAGCTTTAGAAATGGCTTTATAACCTTTACCAGACTGATAGATCTCAATTACTTCTGTTCTCATTTGTTCCTGAATTTCTTTGGATCTTGGCATGATGTCTAGCTTTTGAGGTGCTTTTGGTCTACTTCTCTGTGTCAGGCAGCTCCTATTTAAGTGATTTCTTGATTGAAACAGGTGTGGCAGTAATCAGGCCTGGGGGTGGCTACGGAAATTGAACTCAGGTGTGATACACCACAGTTAGGTTATTTTTTAACAAGGGGGCAATTACTTTTTCACACAGGGCCATGAAGGTTTGGATTTTTTTTCTCCCTAAATAATAAAAACCATCATTTAAAAACTGCATTTTGTGTTTACTTGTGTTATATTTGACTAATGGTTAAATGTGTTTGATGATCAGAAACATTTTGTGTGACAAACATGCAAAAGAATAAGAAATCAGGAAGGGGGCAAATAGTTTTTCACACCACTGTAGATATATATATATATATATATATAGATCTATATATATATATATAGAGATATATATATATAGAGATATAGATATATATAGATATACATATATAGATATAGATATATATATGTATGTATGTCTATATATATATATGTATGTATGTCTATATATATATATATATATATATATATATATATATATATATATATATATATATGTAAGCTTATAAGTACTGCCTTACTTCTCTTTAAGAAAGGAAGATGTAATGATACTTGATTTAAACGATTCCATGTCTTGGTGGGTTTGCGTAGCTTATTGTCAATATCTTTACACCTGTTTTTAAGACTTATTGACTGAAACGGGCTTTCACGAAAAAAGTTAGGGCTTTGCTACAGGATACACCCTCCACAAGTTAAGGAAGTAAAAATAAAAGTGTATATTTCTGTTTTATTTAAACCTTTTAAGTTTGTATGCATAGCCCCATTTGGCTGTTTTAGTTTTTTTTTTCTTTCTTCAGTAATATTTAATCTCCTTAAAGAAAAAGAACATATGCATTTTACTTTTTTGGTATCTCTTTAGTAATATTTTAGTGTAAAAGGATAACCAGTATTTAAACCTTTTATGTTACTTTATAAATTTATTTTACACAATGTTGAAAAATTAATAAGAAAGCTACATATTTTGGCAGCTGCTGCTTTAATTTTCAATGAAATGAAAAAAGCTCTCCAAGAGAAAACGTCAATGAAGAAGAAACAGTTTGCACTATCTAAAAATGAGAAACCCTCATTTATAAAGGTTTGCTGCAGATGACTTAACTGAAAATAAATTATTAGTTCCTATGTGTATAATACATATTTATCTATTTGACTTATGCCTTTATTCCAGCAACTTGCAACATCTGAGGTACAATTTGTTACATTACTTTTGTTTTTTGCAGCACAGGCAGGTGAAGTGATTTCCTCAGGGTCACACAGTGGTGTCAGTACCAGGAATTGAACTGACAAGCTCCGGGTTTGCTGAAATATTACTGAAGAAAGAAAAAAACCGAAAACGGGCAAATAGGGCTATGCATACAGATGCCCATCCATCCATTATCCAACCCGCTATATCCTAAATATAGGAGCCAATAAGTAGATATGTGTATATACAGTATATATATATATATATATATATATATATATATATATATGTGAATGTATGTATGTATATATGTATGTCTATATTTATATGTATATATATATATATGTAGATATGTAAATTTGTATATGTATATATATATAAATATATATATGTATATGTGGATGTGTATATGTATATGTAGATATGTGTATATGTAGATATGTATATATATGTATATATGTTTATGTATATATATCGTTACATAACCTCTTTAACACACTACTTCTCCGCTGCGAAGCGCGGGTATTTTGCTAGTATGCCATAAGACTAGGCTTTGATACAAAACAAATCGCAGTCTATGTGGTATTTGTAAGTTCTTTCAGGGTCTGTATGAGTTTTTTGCTGGGTAATCTTGAATTCCTCCTACATCTAAAAAACACTTGGAATAAATTTATCAAATGTACCCCTAATTGGCATGGAATGTCTGAGTGTGCCCTGTTAACAGTGTGATACCCTTTCCATGGCTGGTTCAAACCTTGCACCTCCTATTTCCAATATTTGCTAAAAAATTGGTTAATAGGTCATAAAATGGATGGAAGAATATGTATCTGTGTCAAAAAAAGAACGATATCTGACGTGGCACCACTAGGGGGTGCTAGGGTCTCCTGAAAAAACAGCGTGTTTCACAGCAACGCTTCATTTAGTGTCCCTCTAATATGAAGCAATACATGCTAAAGATGTACATTTGTGATAGTTTTTTGCTCCCTCCAACTATTTTCATTTTGCACATGAAGATAAAAGATTTACCTGATGAGTTTCATGCATGCTGGAAACTTGTGCTGGTTTAGTTTTTGTAAGGAAGTATTTCTTTACAAAGTCTGCTTTCTCGACATGTTAAGTTGTATTTACCATAAGGTTATAAGAAAGTAACTTAGTTAATGAGGTTGTTTGCTGCCATTGCTGGCCCTTCTTCTTACCATTTAGTATCAGCATCAGACTGGCACAATAAACGTTTTGTTATATTTCTCTGAAAAACTGCCACAGTCACAGCTGCATGAATGCAGTCTGTAGCCTGAAGATGTTAAACATCATGGATGTTTAACAGAAAAAAAGAGTTTTCCCGCATTCAATTTTTCACAATTTACTTGATCTAGCACTAATGAAAACCAATCAAAAGTTTAACAAGATATTAAAACTGTGTATTTGCAGTGAATTGTGGAAATAGGTGTATATTAGGTTTAACCATATGAATTAATTTACGCTGACACCTGTTAAAACATACAGCAAAATAAAAACATAAAAACCAAAGTTATTTTTTGTAAAGAGGTCCACAGAGACAGGTGAAGATGAGGAGGATGATGAGGAGGAAAAAGTCAAAAGACAGAGCAGAGCCAGAGACAAAAAAGAACAGTGGGCTACAAAACACAACTTTACTCAGCCGGATTCTTGAGCTTTCTGAAACAGTTCTTCATGAGTTGTCTTGCTTAAATTTTGTAAGACAACACATGCTTTACCTATCAGATGTGTAGCTTGTTTGTAAGTTTTCACTTCTTAAGTTTATAAAGACTTCTTTACAATTTAAGATGAATGACAAAAGATTTAGTAACTCTGGGGTGTTAAGTACAGAGGAAAGGAAGGCAAAGTTAACTCATCTTGAGAAGTATGTGGACATATCTGCCAAAAAGTAAAATAAAGGAAATAAATTTATATTGAACTGCAACCAATTTTATTTATAATAAATATACCTAAATACACAAACAGGAGATGACAACTAAAACAGAAACGAGAAAATACCATGTATGTTGTTTGGTAGGATACAAAGTATGAAATAAATGAAATATGTTTCTTTTTTTAAATAAAATATGCCTCTGGGTGTTTTTATTCAGCACTTTTAATTAAATCTATAATAGCATACAATCCTCTTTAATAAAATCCCTGTGTGCATCCATGTGTCCGTGTGTGTGTGTGTCTTCTGGTGAAGTGCGCATGCCCGGGGCACTCTTTAATAAAGAACATCATTGCTGGGGAAGAGTGCTGATTGGGTACTCGTGGCCGCGCGCATAAAATCCGTTGCTGGGGAGACGCAATACATACAATAATCAGCTACACGCCAGCACAGATTAAAATACTTGCTGGGGAACTGCACAGTACTTGCTGGAGAGACCCCACAGCCACGATTATCAGTGCATGCCACACATTACATCAGTTCCTAGGGAGACTCTGCTGATTGCCCACTGTTGTGATAGAAAATTAAATGCATATTACGGACAAGGCGGAAGTACAGGGAAGGGCGGAATGAGTGGCAGAGTCACCGGCCTCTAGCAGATGCTTCAAAGGCTGCCTGACGCATCACACAAGACAGACAGGGCGGGACCTATAAAATATTGCGCGGCCGATCCAATCGGATTTCGGTAAATGAGATAACACCTAAAACATAAGGCACGAAAAATCCAATCGGGTACTGAGACACGGAGACCACCTTCCCCAAAGAGGTGGGATTAGTGTTTGTTGTTGTGCAAGTGTTCAGTCTGAGAATGTCAGATTTGAGATTAAGAAGCTTGGTAAAGTGTAAAGTGTCAGTCGTTGAAGGGGTTTTCCTAAATATACGAATTTTCATGATATTACAATAGGATGACTTTTAAAAGTAGATTTATTTTCGCGCACATAAAATCCGTTACTGGGGACACACCACACATACAATAATCACCTGCACGCCAGCACAGATTAAACTACTTGCTGGGGAACTACGCAGTACTTGCTGGAGAGACGCCACAGCAAACTAAAATAAAGAGAGGCAGGATAGGAGATCTTCAAACAGACACAACACATCAAACAAACAGCCACAGAGGAGAGGATAAATGTAATATTAATTATACTTACGGTATTGTCATATACGTTTCTATTTTATTTTTATTATTATTTTACTTTTGGTTTCTTGCAAAAATATTTTTGAGAAAAAAAAAATTAAGACAAGAAACAGAATGAGGTCAAGGTCCCTTGCCATTTAATATAGACTGTTCCTACTAATGTTTATGCACTACTGTTCTAGCGCCCGTTATTGTAATGGGCTTAATGTCTAGTAACCTAATAATAATCTAATGCTAATTTGAATTCAAGTTACAAATGACGATAAAGTCTGCAATTTAAATGATGCAGATTACCATTGCAGCAATTTATTTTATCTATGTAATTGGATAATCCTGGCACTGAACTGGTTAATTAAGGACAACCATTACTGCCACCCTACAACTACAGTAATCCCTCCTCCATCGCGGGGGTTGCGTTCCAGAGCCACCCGCAAAATAAGAAAATCCGCGAAGTAGAAACCATATGTTTATATGGTTATTTTTATATTGTCATGCTTGGGTCACAGATTTGCGCAGAAACACAGGAGGTTGTAAAGAGACAGGAACGTTATTCAAACACTGCAAACAAACATTTGTCTCTTTTCAAAAGTTTAAACTGTGCTCCATGACAAGACAGAGATGACAGTTCCGTCTCACAAAATTAAAGAATGCAAACATATCTTCCTCTTCAAAGGAGTGCGTGTCAGGAGCAGTGACTGTCACAGAGATAGAGAGAAAAGCAAACAAATCAATAGGGCTGTTTGGCTTTTAAGTATGCGAAGCACCGCGGCACAAAGCTGTTGAAGGCGGCAGCTCACACCCCCTCCGTCAGGAGCAGACAAAGAGAGAGAGAGAGAGAGAGAGAGAGATAGAGAGAGACAGTTTGTTTTTCAATCAAAAATCAATACGTGCCCTTCGAGCTTTTAAGTATGCGAAGCACCGTGCAGCATGTCGTTTCAGGAAGCAGCTGCACAAAAGATAGCAACGTGAAGATAATCTTTCAGCATTTTTAGACGAGCGTCCGTATCGTCTAGGTGTGCGAACAGCCCCCCTGCTCAATCCCCCTACGTCAGGATCAGAGAAAGTCAGCGCAAGAGAGAGAGAAAAGTAAGCTGGGTAGCTTCTCAGCCATCTGCCAATAGCGTCCCTTGTATGAAATCAACTGGGTAAACCAACTGAGGAAGCATGTACCAGAAATTAAAAGACCCATTGTCCGCAGAAATCCGCGAACCAGCAAAAAATCCGCAATATATATTTAAATATGCTTACATATAAAATCCGCAATGGAGTGAAGCCGCGAAAGGCGAAGCGCGATATAGCGAGGGATTACTGTATAACGTTGCATACATTAAATTCAGGTTTATTACGGATTTTCCAGTGGTGGACTGTCAGGGCCTGCAAGGCCTTCTCTGCTGGCCTAAAAAAATATCTGAATCACAAACTGATGTTAATTATATTTTGTCCATGAATACTTATTAAATAATTCCAAATAGTCTGTCCGCTTCCTTTCATAGCTTTTCCGATGGTTCTGCTGCTTCCAGACATGTATTTTCGTATTAAAGCATTTAACCAATCACATTCAGCCATCATTTGTTGCCAGGCAGGGTCAAAGTCAATGAAGTCTGCCCAGAGGCCTTCACAATCCGTTCTGCAGGCCCTCTAACACAAAATAAATGTCGATTAAACTGCTGCTTCAATCAATCAGATTTTGAGCTGGTGTTACTAGGGCCCTCTAGCAGGCATACAGCAACGTCACCGTTTTCAGACCCGTTAATTGGATAGGATGGTGTAAGTATGCCATGGATGATTTTGCAGGAAAATCTCCCACTGATCTCGACTTCCTTCTTCAGAAATATCTAAATGAGAGCATGGGGCAGCTGTACACATTGGTATGTTTGGCGGTGACCATTCCCGTGTCCACTGCTTCTGTCGAGCAGACATTTTCAACCCTAAAGTGAATTAAAACTTATGCCAGAAATACGACAGGGCAGGTTCGACTTTCAGCATTAGCTTCGTTGGCGATAGAAAGGGACTTCGTGATGGAACTGAAGAGCACGGATAATCTGTACGACAGAGTAATTGAACTGTTTTTGAGGAAAGAGAGGAGGATGGATTTTGTTTACAAATAATCCGAATTTTTGGTGAGTAAAATGTTGCGATTTTCCTAAATAATATTGCAAGTTTATGAGTTATTATTGATGGTTTTTTATGTGTGTCACGGCTGTAGTTGCAGTAGAAAGGAACTTGTTCACCCCTGGTTTGTCTATTCAATCAAGGCATTTATTGTGGCTACAGGAGTTATCTATCTGCGATGCAACGGCTCTTTATACTGTATTTCTGCATATTAAGATGGTTTTTATAACCATAAATTAGTTTTTGAGGGGCGGGTTGATTCAGACGGAGCATTATTGAAGGCCTAGGTGTGAAATGCATGGTCCGCCACTGGGATTTTCATATGCCACTCTCAGAATTTCCCCGGCCCCCATGTGCTGAAAATTTTTAGAGGCGCCAATGGCGACGTACAGAAAAAAATTACATTATACAAAGATCTGAAAATCACAAATTCACTGCACAGTGAAAAAATCGGGAGTGTGCTCCTCTCGACGTTCTCGTGTACTGAGATGGAGGAAAAGGTCATCAGAACAACTTCCAGTTGTGCAATATTTCTCTATTTTCTCTATTTCTCATATCGTTTTGTTTCTCCTCATAAGTAATTGATAATATCGATACACAAACATTTCTCTATTTATAATCAAACTTTACATTAAAATGATATTTTCGTACTTAGGGAGGTCGAGAACGGTGATGGAATTTTTTCATGACATATGCATCACCTAGATTACGTGCAAAGTAAATAGAGTTATGGTCACTTAAAAATGTAGAATAAAGTGTTAGTATTGTATAATATTTGTTGCAATAAATTGCTATCGATAAATAATATAGATAGATAATTGAATTTAGCTACATTTCATTATGATAATGATATCGGGAAAAAAATCAAATAATTAAATGTATTTACCAGGAATACTACGGGGATGTAACAGCTTATTGTTCCCATTACGTCTTTATATTTACATGTCATTTTCAATGTTTACACATTATTGTTAAACTGATGATGCATAATTTAAAATAAAATTAAAAGAATATGAGTTAAATTGAATACAGTTTTTAATATCGTGTACACAGTTATATTTCCATGATAAAAAAAATTTGGATGGTTGTCTAAATAAAATACTAATTCCGAGTAATTTTTCTCAAATTTCATACGTTTGCTTTTTATCATTGTAAATATATATACAAAATTAGAATACTCAATCTGTAATTATAACCATTGTTTACCTGAACATTAGCGAAATTATTCAGTTAAAGTACCACTTCCGGTTGCGCTATTGTTCTCAAATTTCATATCTACTTAGTTTTCGTCATTTCTAATATCCACACAAACTTTGAAACATATATCTTTGTTTATAGTCTTAAGTTTACTTGTAAAAATCTGAAATGTGTTCAGGTAAAGCCCAAAAGTTGACAGGATTCCTGTAATGCAGATGTACAAAATCTCATTGTCCTAGGTCAAAGCGTTTTCGATTTATCGTGTTTACACACACAGACAAGACATAATTTTAAAAATGGTATTTCGAACTCAATTAGGTTTAAAACGTCAAGATTCATCAAAATCTCGAGGTCGAAATTTTTCACTACAGTGATCCCTCGCTATATCGCGCTTCGCCTTTCGCGGCTTCACTCCATCGCGGATTTTATATGTAAGCATATTTAAATATATATCGCGGATTTTTTGCTGGTTCGCAGATTTCTGCGGACAATGGGTCTTTTAATTTCTGGTACATGCTTCCTCAGTTGGTTTGCCCAGTTGATTTCATACAAGGGACGCTATTGGCAGATGGCTGAGAAGCTACCCAACTTACTTTTCTCTGTCTCTCTTGCGCTGACTTTCTCTGATCCTGACGTAGGGGGATTGAGCAGGGGGGCTGTTCGCACACCTAGATGATACGGACGCTCGTCAAAAAATGCTGAAAGATTATCTTCACGTTGCTATCTTTTGTGCAGCTGCTTCCTGAAACGACATGCTGCACGGTGCTTCGCATACTTAAAAGCTCGAAGGGCACGTATTGATTTTTGACTGAAAAACAAACTCTGTCTCTCTCTCTCTCTCTCTCTTTCCCTGCTCCTGACGGAGGGGGTGTGAGCTGCTTCAACAGCTTTGTGCCGCGGTGCTTCACATACTTAAAAGCCAAACAGCCCTATTGATTTGTTTGCTAGAGATTGTTTTCTCTATCTATGTGACATTCTGTACTACTGACACGCACTCCTTTGAAGAGGAAGATATGTTTGCATTCTTTTAATTGTGAGATGGAACTGTCATCTCTGTCTTGTCATGGAGCACAGTTTAAACTTTTGAAAAAGAGACAAATGTTTGTTTGCAGTGTTTGAATAACGTTCCTGTCTCTCTACAACCTCCTGTGTTTCTGCGCAAATCTGTGACTCAAGCATGACAATATAAAAATAACCATATAAACATATGGTTTCTACTTCGCGGATTTTCTTATTTCGCGGGTGGCTCTGGAACGCAACCCCCGCGATGGAGGAGGGATTACTGTATTCCTATACTTTCTCCTAGAGAAAAGCCAAGCAAAATGACACCTTTTATTGGCTAACTAGAAAGATTACAATATGCAAGCTTTCGAGGCAACTCAGGCCCCTTCTTCAGGCAAGATGCAATGATTACATCTTGCCTGAAGAAGGGGCCTGAGTTGCCTCGAAAGCTTGCATATTGTAATCTTTCTAGTTAGCCAATAAAAGGTGTCATTTTGCTTGGCTTTTCTCTACATTCATAATGGCTAACACGGTACAGCACCCTAGTACTACAGATATACTTTCTCCTGAATAATACTTGTAAATTGCAAGATAATTTACCCATTAGTTTTCTACACCCATAACATCTGAAATCTTACGAGTACATAAATATTAAATATAACTAAAATATACATATACTGTATAACCGTTTCTGTCAACGGATAAACTTAATATGATAAGCACATACAGGTATACTGTACTTCTGTATGAGACATGGTGGTTTTTGCATGCTAGTGTTTTACAGAAGCACTAAAAATCCCCATTCTTCATAAAGACTCAGTTATAATGTGATTTAGATTGATAATACGCGTTTCCTTTAAAGACTGGTATAAAAAGATTTTTTTTTCTATATTGTCGCCACAGAACTACAACTCCCGAGATGCAATTAACGAGATCCAGTTAAAAACTTACCCACTGTTATTGTAGTGTCTTGATTTACTAAACCTAAAGCACACGTCTCTTAACGGCATAAATCCTTTTGCTCTCAAGTTACTAGTTAATACAAAGTAAAACATGATTAATTAGCGATATGCAAAAATTCAGCTGCTATATAGGACGACAATAACACTTCTCTAGAGATTCGCCATATTAGCTGTGACCTCTCACTCCGGAAATGTTCTCTCTTGGCATGTAGCTAAATAATACGGAAGTGTTTTTATACTATTGTAGATTTATATTTTGTAAAATATTTACAATGTGTCTTATTTGCGAATCAATAAGAAATCAGTTTTTAATCCGTTTCAAGTCTAAACGTTACATTTTAGGACGTCTTAGCAAGAGAGACCAGTGCCAATTATTTACGAGAGACTTCTTGTCAATCTCTTTTATCCACCAATTACTTACAAACGAGACATCCAATCATTTATTTTATCCAGTATATGCACACGGACGCAGTTTAGAACACTTTTGTTTTGGGAGGCGGAGATAAATGTCAGTCGTCTACCACTTTCTCACGCTGCAGTGTAACGTATAACTAGATAGAAGGTAGAGAAGAGAAAAGCATAACGAGGATTGATCAGTACCCCTGAGGGAAGAGTGGAGTACAGTATTCCACGAAACGCGCGTATGAAATCGACACTTAGCTCAGTAAACCTCCCTCGAATAAGCCTCGTTTTCCTATCACGACAGGCGTGGGCATTTCGCTATTATGTGCGCACTTGTGAAATATAAGCAACCTGACAAGAAGGTTGTCGGTAACATCTATCATAATTCAGAAAGCACAGAGGAGATATCAATATTATCTGAAGATTGAGTACTTGTGACTTTAAGCATGGAACTGATAGGATGCATGGAATATTATGGGACAGCTTGGAAAATGTAGTGTCTTAACTGACATAAATTAGTAGAACAGGAAACAGGGACAATGGAGATCTTTTCAGAAGTTGGTTTAGAAATAATAAGTGATCTCGCAATAAAGAAAGTGAGAGGGGGCTGCTTGACAGTACATACCATTACGGTTCCGAATTAGTACATTGCGTAATTTAATATTTAGGCATGAAACTACTTACTAGACGACAGCCAGCTTCTTATTCGCAAAAGCTACGAAAAAAATTCGTATTTCACATATTGATTGCATGTGAAGTTTACCTAGTCTATTGCGGGTGATTTAATTCTCTGGTGAACTTGGTACACTCGTTTATCTACACCGATGGGCTATGGGATTTAAAATCCATCTAAGAATTTAAATCCAAATCGGGCCACTTTAATTCTCACCATTTTCAGACAAAAGATATGCCCCTTTTCTAAAGCCAAACTTGAATATCCTAGTCAAATCCACTGGCAAACATGACACACTTCGTCATTAGTTTCACTGAGTAAAACGAACAGCGATATTTAAAGGCACAGCGGAAACTTAAATCGTGTTGCGGCCGTTTTTATTATCACGTTTTTGACAAGATGGATCCATAAATTAAATTGCAGGTTTCTCTTCTAAGATGGATGGAATCCTTTTTGGGAACAAAAATAACTGGATGGAGGCAGATTTCTGTTTTAAAAAAAACGCTATATTCTCTGCAGCTGCTAGCTTAGACATATATAGATAGACGCCGCACGATACGTCAGCGTGTACGCCATATTGCGAGTGGCAAAAGTGCCATTTAAACTAATACAGGTAAACGTGGAAACCGGGTTTTCTGATAAAAAAAACAATAACGTTTAAAACAGTATCGTTTACATACAACAGATTTTGGCGAATCGTTTAAATGCAATTATATCTATTTATACACTAATAATGACAATTATTAAATAATAATAATAATTATTATTAAATAATTCCTCCCATATAAGTAACATTTCTCGGACTGCCTTCTTCCATCTTCGAAACATTTCTAGACTTTGTCCTGTTCTTATGCAACACAGTACTGAAATATTGGTTAATGCCCTAGTCACCTCACATATAGATTACTGTAATGCTATTCTATCTGGCATCCCACAAAAACTTATCCATTGCTTACAACTTCTTCAAATTCTGCTGCCAGGATAATAACCTGCTGTTCTAAATCCACTGAACATATTACACCTATTCACTCTCAACTTCACTGGCTCCCTGTTAACTACAGAATACAATACAAAATACTGCTCTTAACATTTAAAGCTCTCCACAACCTCACTGATCTCCAACAGACTTACACTCCTCTCGCTCACTCAGATCCTCATCTGCACCTCTACTTTCTGAACCGCACATCAAACTCTGTTCTATGAGGGCTCGAGCGTCTCTCATAGTGCTCCTCAACTCTGGAATTCTCTTCCCTTTCAATAATCAATTTTATTGTAAACAAATTGTCTTAATAATTTCTGAAAACATTTCACTCATTCCTCTCTCAATCTCTCTCTCTCCCTCACACACACACACACACAATGTGGTTTAAATATATACAGGATAGGATCTAAAATCCATGAAACAGAACTGTCTTACATAGCTTTTTCCATGTGTTGCCACTCTGTAATTTGAGAGTATTCAGTTTGGCAATATGTTGCAGCCTTAGTTTGTAGAAGACAGACACAACTAAAGACATGAGCATAAAATGATGGTTGTCAATTTCAAACTGTGTTTCCTCAATGTGCTCCTTGAGAAAAAACACATCATCTGAACCAATCTCAGCCCGAACAAACTGATTGATCAAAGATACACTGACAGCTTTCCCTAATGTTGACTGTCAGATAAAATGCTCAGCTACTTTGACCACCTTGACTGTACCCTCAGAAGGAATCATCAAACCTTCTTTGTTTTTTTAATGTGAGCAAGTGGTAGCTTTTATCATATGATGCCGGTATAGCATCTGTTACCAAACTAGCACGGCACACATCACAAGACAGCTTTCTCAAAATCCCGTCTAAGGGCTACCTCCCACTGCTTCCTGAGGTGGATTTCTTTGGGAAACTTTCAAAGTTTAAGAAATGTTAACAGCTAACAACAATCTACATAGCTAGTGACTAAATACGTTTAGCCAAAACATTGTTTGGAGGCTCACTTGAGCACATAAATGCATAGCTTTGCTAGCTTAGCCTGGCGTAGCTAAAGTTAAGATTATAAAACAGGATTTTCTAATGGCCAAATATAATCAAAACAATTGTTCAGCTTTACCTATGATATGTAATCCCTGTGATCTGGTTTGGAGCGTACAGTGGTTTGTACAATCCCAAGCAGCACATGTGTGAGGCATCTTTATCCATTACTTCACTCCACAGCAGTGCCACTCGCAATATGGCGGTGACATTGACATACGATGCTGCTGGTCATGAGGCGTCTAGTAATTCTTTGTCTATGGCTGCAAGCACATGATCAGGCTAAATCAAAACAATAATAATCTTACTCCCCCTCACATATCCTCCCGAATCTTGAATGCTTAACTTTAAAAACACTACTTTCTAACACATTACAACTTAACAGGAAAATGAACATTGCAAATCTAAATGTAGCTATACAGTATTCCCATTCTAATATAATGACATTTACTTCTCTAATTTAATGTTTAACTGAGAACATAACTTTACATTACTCCCTCCCTCAGGAAAGAAACATCCTCATTTCTAGCTTTGCAAATCTACAACTTAGAAAATACATCAACAAGTTAACGTTGTTATATCTTAACACATTACAAAGTCTTTAAAACGTTTTGGTAGGATGGTAGGATAGTAGGATGACAAACTCATTGCTGAGCTGGCACATGTGGAACATCTTCAAAAGAAGAAAGTGCTTCCTGATTTGTCCCAGATTCCAGGTGAACAACAGGATTGGTGTTTGTGTTTTGTCCAAACTGAGTCAAGTTCTCTTTACGCAACTGAACCTCAGTTTCCTGTTGCATCTGAGTAGCTGGTACAAAGGTACTGCCAGATAGTGTAGTCAGTTCAGGTAACTTTCCATGAGGAGGTTTTGGAATCAGTGGCATAGTGTGTGAGGTAGTGAGGAGTGGAGAAATGTATCTCTTCAGACGATTATAATGGACAACTTGTAACTTGGTAGGTTTGAAAGGGCACTTTATATGATAAGTAACACCCAAGGCATCCCCAGAAGAACCCATGCGCTCCACAATTTCGAATGATCCATTCCAGTGAGGGGACAGTTTCTGACACATAGAAGTAGGGTTATGCAGCCAAACAAGATCTCCTGGGGAGTATGGCTAATGTCTGACAAGGCAGTCATAAAAATGCTTCTGTTGTTCATGAGCCAACTGGTTATTCCTAGCAACAGTCTGGAAAGCTGCTTGGAATTTATTTCTCAGTTGGTTAACATAGTCCACAGGGGTCCTGGAAGCAATTGCAGTGGTTGTTGAACCCAATGAAATTAGGTCAGCAAGTGTTCAAGCTTCCCTACCATGAGAAAGAAAGAAAGGTGTATAGCCTGTGCTAGAGTGTGTGCTGTTGTTGTATGCAAATGCCACTGGGTTTTAAAATTCATCCCATTCCCCTGAATGCTGCAGTAGGGTTCGTTTTAAGTGCTAAATTAAGAGTCTGGTTGAATCACCCTACAGTACAGCATGGAACCTCGGTTCACGAACGTCTCTGAACACGTACAAATCGGGTTACGACCAAAAAGTTTGCCAAACTTTTGCATCTGTTCACAATCACACACTCGGTATACGAACAAGCCAGTTTCCCTTTCGGTTTGTGCGCGCCGATTATATTTCCACACGTGTTCAGTCTCTCCCTATGCATTCCCTGTGCAGCGAGCGAGAGAGACAGACACACACGCATGTGCGCGAGAGAGCGATTGCTAGGCGCATAAGGCTGACAAGGCAGTGTCATTACCCGATCTGCGTGCCTGCCTGATTTGCGCGCACAGGTGTATTGAAAGCCTAACATGCCGTAAAGTGTTCACACATGCATTAAACAGATTGGGCAGCACCATAAAGTGTGCGATGATGTAGCATTTCAATATGCATGCGCACAGGGCCAGCAACGGGGACCAGGTAGTGACACATACCGCATGCGCTTAATGAAAAAAACATTAAAAACAAAAAAATCCACTTTACAGCACGGCCCGATCAAAACTGTGCATGCAGTAAAATTGCCATTTGTCGTAAGGCATCAGGTTTACAAAACCTAATGTATCCAACCAGTTTTATAGAAATATATGGTCCATTTTCAAAAAAAGAAAAGAATTAACACTGCGTTGCATGGCATTGTGCTGACTATCCCTGTCAACTTGTTAAAATTCTTTAATTCGTTCTCAGTTGTGCAATCAGGTCAGATGCTGAAGAAATGAAGAGCATGAAGCCACTGGTTCAAATCCTCATTTATTCCAATGGCTGTTAATCTTACAAAGATGTTTAACTTTATATCCACAGACTTAAATTAAGGATGTGAGTTGTTATCACTTGAATCAATCTATTTGATCAATTTTTTTTACAGCTGCTATAGTTCATATTTGTAATACGTTTGTTTTTAGTGATGTTTTTAATGTTATTTCAAGGCGTCTCTTACCTATTAATATAATAAAACTGAACTGAATTTAACAGCTGTAAAATAAAATATTTTCCAGTAACTGAGCAGAATTTAAACAGCATGAAATAGTTCAGTTTATGATGAACACCATGTGGACAGAGGGCAGTGATATTCTTACTTGCAAGTTTAATCAACATAACACACTGCTGTTTGTGTGCAGATTCATCTCATATCAATGGTTTTATTCATCCATATTGATACAGAGCCAGTTCATTTTTATAACTTTAAAAAAAGGAAATACAATATACTTATTCATACATTTTTTATTGAAGAAATAAATGGTATGTTTAAAAATAAAAGTGAAAGATCTGTGAACAATGTTTCTCAAAAAAAATTATACACACACCGATATTTATATGTATATATACTGTATATATGTTATGAGTAGAAAATTCAGTAATCATAAAGATGTATAAATGGTAAATGCATTTAACTAGAACACAACTACAATGAAAATGGCCAACAAGGGGAGGTGTTAAAAATTATTAGGGAAGGAGAACACAAATATATTTACAGATTTTTACATTATTTTAAAAAAATGTTAGCTAAGGTTTTGAACGAAGTAAAAGTGAATCATTAAATTTGTCAAAAAAGGAAAAATGCTATTTTAGCTTTATGAACAAGATGCTACTCAGAGTCAAAGAGTTGTTATCCAGCAATATTCCATAAAAATGTGTTCTATTTAAACTGATATTTTTCCTGATCTGTCCCTTAACATTTGTTCACTAATAATATTTCTATATCACCTTTGCTTACAAGTATAGCTCAAATTGCTCTACAAAAATATACAGTTACAAAGAAAATTGAAGGCATTATAAAAGTAAATAAGAAGCAAATGGAGGGGTCTTTGTCCTTTGTAATAAATACACTGCCTGGTCAAATGGCTGGGGACAAAGACAAACTTGCAGCCTTCAAGGATACTGGAGATAATAAACCTCTGGGGGTCACAAGCCAAAGCCCACACAGCCCCCTCTGCACATCCCAGCACACATAATTGTGGCTGTCTCGCTCCAATCACAATTCAATTTTAGGACGTCTTGTGAACTTTTCTTCTATCATAGGCAGTTGGAGTTGATGTAACAGATGGTGGAGACACTGGGGAGCACCATTGCAGTAAACTGGAAAAAAACAACAGAGAGACACGTTAGTGCCCAGTGCAGAGCTTACAAAGTGTACACAGTACCATTTCTAATCTATTACAACCAATGCAAGTAATTAAGAAAAAGCCAAATTAGAAAAGTGGGCTTGTTGAAGTTTTTTTAAATGCTTGACATTTGTAGCCTGGCAGTCCTCTACTGGCAGAGCATTCCAGATTTTGTTGCATGAGTACAGAAAGCTGCCAGTTTTTATGGTTGACCTTGGAATAAAAAGTGTCACACAAATGAGACATACTCAGATAAAGGTTTGGGGCAGCCACCCGTATAATCTGGTATCCTGGCTGCAAAGTCGTTTTTATGAAGTAAACAGCACTGATGTGCATACAATTGAGTCCAAGACAAGACTGAGGAATTAGGAAAAAGGGCAGGGTTTTAAAGGGGAAGACAGAAAGTGAGGTCATAAGGATCAGGGTCGTGTTCGTTCTCCATTGGTTCGAGCCCGGACGTGACATCAGAGGGGCCGGAGCCAGTAAGGTCTCCTTCCATTGGCTCGGTCCCGGAAATGATGTCACGAGAGCCGGGTGGAATCTCCCGGGAATGGTCTGCAGGCAAGAGAGAAAAAGAGTCAGTGCACTCTGCCACCTCCCGGCATGTCTCAGAACTGCCGTCACTCAAGCCCTTTAGCTGCCTCCCATGCACACGTGTGTGACAAGGCTCCCCCCACTCAGCCCAGACCCGTTGGGTCGGGCGACCCTAACCGAGAGGTCGTGAACTCAGGAAACAGCATCAGCGTTGGCATGGAGAGAGCCTCAGCGATGAACGAGCGAAAACTTATACGGCTGTAGGTCAAGGAACCACCTGGTGACCCGCGGATTCGACTCCTTGTACAGGGCCATCCACTGTAGGGGTGCATGGTCCGTGACAAGGGTGAATTCCCGGCCCAACAGGTAGTACCTATGCTGAGTAATCACCCATTTAATCGCCAAAGCCTCCCTTTCCACTGCTGCATACCTGGTCTCCCGGTCTAACAGTTTCCGGCTCAGGTACATGATGGGGTGCTCCACACCATCGACGCTTTGGCTCAGCACTGCTCCCAGGCCTGTGTCCAAAGCGTCCGTCTAGAGGATGAAAGGCAAAGAAAAGTTAGGTGCCATCAAAATAGGTGCGGACGTAAGGGCCTGCTTTAAGTCACTAAATGCAGAGCCTGTCTTCTCAGTCCATACCACAACGTTCGGGGCCCTCTTCTTTGTTAAATCAGTCAAGGGTGCCGCTCTCTCTGAGAACCGGGGCACAAACCGGTGGTAGTACCCCGCTAATCCGTGAAAGGCTTGGACCTGCCGCTTGGTTCGCGGACGGGGCCATTTCAAAATGGCGTCTACCTTGGAGCACTGTGGCCTTACGGTACCCCGACCGACCAGGTAGCCTAAATATTTGGCCTCGGTTAATCCGAAGAAGCATTTCTTGGGATTAATCCGGAGCCCGGCCTCACCAAGTGTCTGCAATACCGCTTGGACATGCTGTAGGTGTTCCTTCCATGTGCTGGAATAGATGACCACGTCATTCAGGTAGGCAGCACCGTATGAATTATGAGGCCGGAGCACTTTGTCCACCAGATGTTGGAAGGTTGCTGGAGCCCCGTGTAACCCAAATGAAAGGACACGATACTGCCAGTGTCCACTAGGGGTACTAAACGCCGTTTTTTCCTTCGCGGAGTCCGTTAAAGGAACCTGCCAGTACCCTTTTGTCATGTCAAGTGTGGTCAAATATCGAGCCTGTCCAAGCCTCTCGAGGAGGTCGTCCACTCGTGGCATTGGATAGGCATCAAATTGGGAGACTTGATTAAGCCGATGGAAGTCATTGCAAAATCTTCAACTCCCATCAGGCTTACCGACCAGCACAATGGGACTGGACCAGGGACTATGACTTTCCTCAATCACTCCTAGTTCCAGCATGCGCTTGATCTCAAGCTCCACTTCAGCCCTTTTTGCCTCGGAAAGACGATACAGGCGTTCTCGGACAATAACCCCGGGTTCTGTCACAATGTTGTGCTCAACCAGAGAGGTCCGTCCGGGGTTCTCACTGACTACCTCCCAAACGGCCCGGATAGCTGTTTCCAGCTCCTGCCGTTGTCTGGGACTTAAGTTCGCACCAAAGTTAAGGCTGTGGGTGTGAGTGAAGAATGAGCAGGGCTGGCCGGAGAAGGGATCGAGATCCCTGTCCTTCCACGGTTTCAGCAGGTTCACATGATAAACCTGCTCTTTCGGCCGACGATTTGGTTGACTCACCAAATAGTCGACCAGTCCCTTCCTCTCCTTAACTTCGTATGGGCCTTGCCAATGGGCAAGCAACTTCGAGTGGGAGGTAGGCACTAGGACCATGACCCGATCTCCCGGGCTGAACTTCCGGAGAGACGTACCGCGGTTATACGTCACTCAGGCCGACTGCTTCATCTCCCTCTGCCGGCTGATTACACGGCGTGGAGGCAGCTTGAGATGGCTCATTCCCGTCTATTAATAGGCCTATGTTATCCCCAGGAGTGGTATGTGACTCACCGCTTTTTATTTTAGACCAGTCCCGCCCTAGTATCACCGGGTGTGGAGGATCAGGATGGATGGCCACGGTTAACTTCCGAACTGAACCTCCGTAACTGATGACACAAACGGCGGTCCTGTACCAGCGGGTTTCTCCGTGGACACAGGTTATACCAGTCTTAAATTTTAACCACTGTTGCGGTAGCACAAATCGGCGGGCAACAATGGACATGTTGCTGCCGGTATCTAATAGCACAGATGTTTTATACCCGTTAACGACCACCACTCCTGTGTGTGGGACCGCCAACGGGTTTGTCAGAGCACGCCAGCCCCTCCACCCCCTCCACCTGCATTCCACCTCATTCCCAAGCGGTTTGTGCGCCCGCGGCTTCAGGGACGTCGGTCCAAGCTCTGGGTTGTACAGGGGAAGGCTAGGTTTTGGGACGTACTCCGGTTGAGGTTGGCCCAGGGATGGTTCAGCTCTCCCAGGTCGGGAGGCCCTCCTTTGTTGTTCCACGAGCTCTATGAGCTCTGCCATATTTTTGAATTGTCTACCCCAAACCAGCTGGGTGAAGCGTTGGTTCAAGCCCGGACGTGACGTCAGAGGGGCCGGAGCCAGTAAGGTCTCCTTCCATTGGCTCGGTCCCGGAAATGATGTCACGAGAGCCAGGTGGAATCTCCTGGGAATGGTCTGCAGGCAAGAGAGAAAAAGAGTCAGTGCACTCTGCCACCTCCCGGCATGTCTCAGAACTGCCGTCACTCAAGCCCTTTAGCTGCCTCCCATGCGCACGTGTGTGACAAAAGCAAAGCAACATTTCAGAAAAGAAATGTTGGGAGCAGACACTCCAAAATACAGGCAGGGTCTAAAATACTCAAAGCCTTCTATATATTTAATAGAACCTTGAAATCAATTCTATGTGAGACAGGCAGCCAGTGTAATGAGACTGAGACAGTTTTCAGAAGAAAAAAAAAAACAAAAAGGACAATACCTCATGATCACTTGACAAAGGCACAGCAGATCAGACCAGAGATTGAGATGGAGGATTCTAGAAGTGCTGGGCAGGAGGGGCAGCCGCTACTTCAACATGGCACACATCTGTCCATCCTTCTTCTTTAACTGCTGCCCCATAACACGACCGGACTCTTCTTCTTCACTGTAACTGTTAAAAACATAAACACAGTAGATACACAATATTCACTCACGGATTTCAAACATTAATAAAGTGTAACCTTACTTCTTGTTCTGCCTCCTTTCTTGGTTCACCTGTAAATCAATTATTACCAAAGTAAACCATCACAATAGATAAAGTTCTGCTTAGAGTAAAGTCTGAATAATAATGTTTTTTAAATTACTGTGGTTTTTTGTTGGATGTTGAAAGAACCCCAACTTAACTGTCATTATATGTAGCATCATTTTTTTCCTTTTACATTGCACATACAGTAGACATTGAGTTACAATCTCTGTATATCTGAGCTTCTAATGTGATGTGCTCAGGTGTCAGTACTTACATGAAAACATCTTCGTTTTTCTCTCCTGCCTTAGTTTTGTTTTAAGTTAAAATTAAGTCTCAGCTCTTTCAAAATCCAACAACAAAAGCACAGTAACTTAAGAAAATAAATGTTATTTTGCAAAACAGAACAATATCCCTGTTTAATGACTGCTGGGACTGATGCTCCTCAGTCTCTGTGTTTGTGAGGATTCACACTCTGAGGCTTTCCTGTCTAAAATTAAAAAGCCAGTGTTAGTTACTGGACAGAGTGAGCAGACATACAGTACAGTATTCAAGGCACCAAAATATTACCAATCAAGTAATAAATATGAGGAGGCTTTGCAGGAATTGTGCACAAATTACTTCTGAAACTGAAAGCCTCAGTAGAAATAGCAAATCTAACATGAACTGCACATCATCTTGAATTGGAAATCTTAAAAGCAGAAGGACATCCAGTTGTGTCTTAGAATTTGGGTACACTGGAATCTGTTCAGCCACATGGAAGGCTGGTTACCACCGGGCATCCTGTAGGGTCAAGAATAAAAATACAATGAAGGGGCATTGTATTTCCAACTGCAGCAATAAGAAAGAAGTTATTTCTAAGGAGCAAGCCTCCTCCATTATATTCAGTTAAATGTGCACTCCTCCTAATCCAGCAGCTTAAATGATAAGCTAATGACAAATGACAACAGCAGGTGCCCAGCCTGTCATTGTGCCACATCAGACACACACAACACTTCTCTGATGGCTTTGGATATAAATTTTAAAATTGCCTGTTTTCTGCCATAGACTTTTTTCTACCAAACAAGGTTAAATAAATTCATTTCAAAATTATGAAAAATAGTACCCAACTAACAAATTAATTCATAAGTATTACATTAATATATCGCCAGAATGTAGTTTATGTACAAATGAAGACAAATCTCCTCTCACTTTTCTTTTACTTCTGCTCCTATTCCAAAATGTTTTATAAAGATTTATTTCTGTTACTTTCTTGAATGACAAACCAATATCTCACTGTTTAAGTATTGTTCTTATACTGTATACAATTTTGAAGACTAAATGTTAGAAAATGGAGTAACTTTGGTTTCCTTGCTTCATAAATTTCATATTCATAATTGTAAAGTTCAGAACATTAGATCCTCTGTTACATCTTTCTGTATGGACATTAATATGCTAGAAATACTGTAGCTTTTAAAAACGGAAAACACACTAAAATAATTAAAACGTGTAAGATTCTGATCTGCTTCATTAACAATTTGTAACGCTATTATGTGCATCTCGCTTTCTTGTAATAACTTAGCTGTTGCTACTCTTGTATGTAATTTAGCCTTCATAATTATGTATTTGTTAACTTTATTATGGAAAAACTATTGAAATGATGTAATCTGATATCAACATAAAAAATACCGATGGCTTTGGAGGGCACACTTTACACCGGTCGAGTGTCAGACGTGCTCTCCTAATTCTATTCCTAATTCAACACCTCGATTACATTGTTTTGCTTAATTATTAGCATGCCGTTCACTCTTTAAGATGAAAAATGCGAACAAATGTTAAAAGAAACACACCACCAAATGCTAATTGGGTGTTATGAAATAAATTAAATACATCCATTAACCCAAATACGGAAAATGCTGCGACTTTCACATTTAAACCACAAGATTACGAATGTCTTATAGCAACTAAAAAGGAAAATCCTTATTGCCGTTTTCATCAATACAATGTACTTACAAAAAGCTATACATATCCATTATAAAGTTCACAGACATACGTCGCATTTCATTTCGCTCCCTCTTCATTCGAATGGAGTTAACATTTTCAGGCGACAAATATTCTTCCAAGACGTTATAAAATTCAAAAGTTGTCATCTTTTCCAGTAAGAAGTCCATTTACAGACAGAGATAAACGTCAACACAAAAATGACTCACAAGTACAATTCAAACCTGACGAGTGACGTGTATTGTAAAACATTACACATGCGCAGAACAAATCGGGCAGCGTCGTGAAATGAATTTTAATTAAGCAGAGAGCACGTGCGCGAGACAAATCGGATGGGGACATGTGTCGCGAAGTAGAAAAACGCAGATCGGGCAGGGTCGTAATAGTAATGTTCTGCGCATGCGTACGTGGCTCTGGTTGTCTTTGTGCGCATGCGTGCACAAATCGGGCAGGCACCGCAGATCGGGTAGCGACGGGCAATTAAAGAATGCACCAGGCTTGTTTTTAAAGAGACTGATTCGAGCATTGTTTTAACCTCGTTGTATTTAATGAAGACTTTTTTCTATTGGATTTTAACCTCCACTTCACTTCTGTTTACAGCGATCCGTTCGTAGCGTACATTGTTGCAATGTTACTTTTCTTGGTTTTTTATTAAATTACGGATTTTTCAAATGTTCATTTTCTTCCCTGTGCTTAAAACTCATTAAAAAAAGTGTTTTTAGCGAGTGGTTCGTAGCGCTATAGCGCGAACTCTTGCAATGTTAGTTTTCTCTGTTGTTCAAGGTTTTCTCAGTGTTATTCAATGTTTTTACATTTAGTTCACTATTACGCTGTGCATTCTATAGTATAATTAACTATATTTGTGCTTAAAAATCTTTAAGAAAATATATTTACATACAGTTCGTACGTTCTGGAACGGATTAATTGTATTTACATACAATCCTATGGGGGAAATTACTTCGGGTCACGACCAAATCAGGGTACGACCAGAGTTTTGTAACGAATTACGGTCGTGACCCAAGGTTCCACTGTACTAGGCCGTCCCCCTACAGATGGTAAGGGCTGGTTTTGACTTTTTTTACACCTAATAATTGACAAAAGACAATAAATCAAATCTGACTCAAAATGCCACCCTTGATCTGTGAGCAGACGTTCTGGAATACCATGTTGAGTGTTGTAGTTCTCAAAAAAACATCAAGCAACTGTAGTGGCACGTTGATCCTGTAAAGCATAGAGGTTTACAAATTTTGAGAAATAGTCTGGAATAGACTAAAACATATCTATTACCACGTGAGGTGAGTGGCAGTTCCAAAATGTCTGCTGCTACAACTTCAAATGGTTTTGTAGAGGTCACTGTTTGGAGGGGTGCACAGTGGCGAGGGACAGGTGAACCACATGCTGCACAAATTGGACACTGCTCACACCATTTTCAGATGTCACAGGCCATATAAGGCCAGTAACAAAAGCGATTTGCTCTGTGTAAAGTTTGGTCAATGGCAAAATGCCCAGACACTTTGTTTCCTTCTACAAATTCCAGAGCTTCTGATACAAGTGAGGGGGGGATGACTACTTAATATATTGGATCTGTGGCAGGAGATAGGTATACTTTTCGGCAGAGCAGGTTGTTATGGATAGTGAGGCGATGAAATTCTTGCCACAGTTTCTTTAGTACAGATGGAGCTTGTTTGATCTGCCAGTAAAGAGGCTGATTGGCCAACAGTTGTCCATTTAATAACCTCTAATAGCATAGGATCACTTTGCTGATGTTCATAAATGGTGTGTCCATTAGTGGCTACGGTGCAAGGAAACTGAAAATGAGTCAGACTGTAACCCAGGTGACAGAGTTTTAGAAGGGTCAAGATCAGTCAAAGGAAGATGTTAACTATATCCACAAATTGAATATTGTAAGTCAGCCTCTGTTTTATGGTGAGAGGGGTCAAAAGCAGATGACAGCAAGGCACCTGCATTCTCCAAATCTGTAGATATACAAGTGACTGGCCACTGAGAAAGTGCATCAGCATTCTTATGAGCATTACCCTCTCGGTGTACTACAACCCAGTCAAAAGTGTCAAAAGTTCAAGAGCCTATTGAGTACGTCAGATTGTTCTGTCCCCATCAATGGGTATATTCTGTTTTTCTTCTTGGTACTCAAATGTGGCACTTGGTGCCATGGCCCACCTGCCAAGTTGTTTTGCCTGCCTAAGGAAAAGTCATCCCAGATGGAGGATCGCAGGAATCGTGGGAAAGAGGGGTCCTTTCATCGGATTGGCTGGCCCAGCACTGTTTCAGCTGTGGAATGGCCAAATGGGGGAGGCAGCGTGAAGGATGAGGTCTCCAGGACTCACAAATCCAAATCTTATTATGGGATATATCATCTACTGTTAAATTCTGCTCTGTACTTCTAAAATTTATATTTTTTATTTCTTACTATATTGAGGAATCTGTTCTGTGTACTGCATTGTATTGTATTGACCCCCTTCTTTTGACACCCACTGCATGCCCAACCTACCTGGAAAGGGGTCTCTCTTTGAACTGCCTTTCCCAAGGTTTCTTCCATTTTTTCCCTACAAGGTTTTTTTTTTTGGGAGTTTTTCCTTGTCTTCTTAGAGAGTCAAGGCTGGGGTGTTGTCAAGAGGCAGGGCCTGTTAAAGCCCATTGCGGCACTTCCTGTGTGATTTTGGGCTATACAAAAATAAACTGTATTGTATTGTATTGTATTGTATTTGCCTCAGGCCAAGTAGAGAAATGTGGTCCATTATGATTTTAAATGGCAGTTTGTAAAGGTAGTGACAGAACTGTCGTATAGCCCAGACAATGGCCCAAAGCTCTCCGTCACATGCAGACCACTTTTTCTCATTTTTTGTTAACACATGGCTGGCATAGGCCACAACACGCTCTTGTTTATCACTGACCTGTGCCAGCACTGCACCAATTGCAGTCCCAGAGGCATCTGTGTAAAGCAGAAAAGGTTCTGAAAAATCAGGGAATGCCACAATAAGAGGATTAGACAAGGCATTATTCAAATAACAAGAAGCTTCCTCACAGTCAGGGGTCCATGCGAACACAGCATGTTTTTCAGTGACAGCATGGAGTGGTGCAGCATGGTGCGCAAAGTTTTGTATAAACTTCCTATAATAGGAATAGAGCCCAACTAATGCACGTACCTCAGTCTACAAACCAGGAGTAGGCCAATCTCTTGCACACTGGATGTTTCTTGGGTCAGGCTCAATACCATGTTGGGATATAATGTGCCCCAAAAATGCAACGTGATCTCTAGCAAAACTGCATTTGGAAGGGTTTAGCTCAAGTCCACTTTTGTAGAATTGAGATAGGATCTACTCACAAGTGTTTCAGGTGGTCATCAAAGGAACGACTGAAAATTAAAACATCATCCAATTACACTAAACAGGTCTCCCACGGAAGACCACGCAGTACCATCTCCATCAGCCTCTGAAATGTCGCTGGAGCATTGGTCAGTCCCATGGACATCTTATTTCCGCACAAGTACCACTGGTGCAGCCCAAGGACTGAAACTTTCTTCAATAACACCCGCTTCTAATTATTTATTAACCTGCTGCTGTATTTCAGCTTATTGGTCAGGTGTCACACGGTAAGCTCATTGTTTAACAGGTGGAGCATCTCCTGTGTGAATGCGTTGGGTAATGATATTTGTATGTCCCCAGTCCTCTGGGCCTTTGCTGAGCACCCCTGCATACTTTTGTAGTAATATCTCAAGGGACTGTACTTCAGTATCCGTTAATATTGCTCAGTCCAATTTCTCTGGAGGTAAAGTTGCTGCAGGAGGTGGCAAAGTGGCGCAACATGAAGCCATTAGAAGTAGGGGTTCAATAGCAGGCACAGGTAAGAGTTCCCCTAAATGTTGACCTGTATGTAATTCCAAGTTAAGCACTCATACAATAGTAAGTCCATGCTGTACCTGATTGACAGTGCGAGCTACAACAACTTCACAATTAGTCTGGGGTTCTAACACACAAAAGCAGTTGTCAGGGACTGAAGAAGGTAATGTGGGTGTGCCAACACTGGCAATCATGATAATTTCACTCCCTGCTGGAACAACCACTGTATTGAGCACTGAAACATTGCATCAAGTAATGACATCCTGTTGTTTTTGACAAAATGAAACTTCCCAGTTCCACAGTGACAATTTACCATCTGCAAGGTCCACCACAACATGATGCTTTTGTAGAATGTCCCAATCTATAACTCGCTGGTGGTCATCTCGTACTACATGGAAGTTATGTTGTAAAAGTTCTTTTCCAATGTGAATGCCAAGTGTCAGACTTCCTAAAATGTCCAAACTTTGTCCATTAATAGCTTGAGCTAGCATAAAAGATGATTTTAAAGGTCACTGTTTCAAAGATGTGTGAAACATGAGAAAATCCTCACTAATTATGGAAATTGATGAGCCAGTGTCCACTAGACCCTCTGCAGTTCGCATACCAGGAGAAGGTGGGAGCGGAGGATGCCATCATCTACATGCTACACCGATCCCTCTCCCACTTGGACAGAGGCTGTGGTGTTGTAAGAATTATGTTTCTAGACTTCTCTAGCACCTTCAACACCATCCAACCCATGCTTCTTAGGGACAAGCTGACAGAGATGGAAGTAGATTCATACCTGGTGGCATGGATCGTGGACTATCTTACAAACAGGCCTCAGTATGTGCATCTTGGGAACTGCAGGTCTGACATTGTGGTCAGCAACACAGGAGTGCCGCAGGGGACTGTAATTTCTCCGGTCCTGTTCAGCCTATATACATCGGACTTCCAATACAACTCGGAGTCCTGCCACGTGCAAAAGTTCGCTGACGACACTGCTATCGTGGGCTGCATCAGGAATGGGCAGGAAGAAGAGTATAGGAACCTAATCAGACGGTTGTGGCGAGTGACCTCTTCTATGCAGTGGTGTGCTGGGGAAGCAGCATAAAGAAGAGGGACGCCTCACGCCTGGACAAACTGGTGAGGAAGGCAGGCTCTATCGTAGGCACGGAGCTGGATAGTATGACATCCGTGGCAGAGCGATGGGCACTGAGCAGGCTCCTGTCAATAATGGAGAATCCACTGCATCCACTAAACAGTATCATCTCCAGACAGAGGAGCAGCTTCAGCGACAGACTGCCGTCAATATCATCCTCCGCTGACAGACTGAGGAGATCACTCCTCCCCCACACTATGCGACTCTTCAATTCCACCCAGGGGGGTAAACGTTAAAATTCTACAAAGTTATTGTCTGTCTGTATACCTGCATTGTTATCACTCTTTAATTTAATAATTTAATATTGTTCTTTATCAGTATGCTGCTGCTGGAGTATGTGAATTTCCCCTTGGGATTAATAAAGTATCTATCTATCTATCTATCTATCTATCTATCTATCTATCTATCTATCTATCTATCTATCTATCTATCTATCTATCTATCTATCTATCTATCTATCTATCTATCTATCTATCTATCTATCTATCTATCTATCACTTCAAGTCCTTCCACCACTGCCAGCACATTAGCTTGGAGATATAGTAGCATAGCTTCATATATATTATTATTAATATTACTGCTATATGGCTTGTGCTCAGCATGTGGGGCTGCAATTGTCGAAGCTAATGTGTGCCCCTCAACACTAGCTACTTACCGTTTCCCGACCTCAGAGAATGAGAAGAAGGGGAAGATGATCTTTGTGTAGGAGAAAAAAATGAACAGAACGTGATAGGGGAGTTAGTAATCAACAAGACCCCAATGTCTTCTCATCACCGGACTAGGACTTCGATGCCTGTACTCACCACAACTTGATCGTTTAGCATAGTATTGCTGTTAAGGCTGCTGTTTACATTCTGGTGAAACAGAATAAGAGTAGGGACTAACTAAATTAATAACCAATCTTAATGCACATAGAAAATCTAGGCAATACGGCATAAACACCAATAATTTAATTAAAGTTACTACTTTAGATGAACAATGTATTAAAACTATAAAAACATATCATAGATTAAACAAAAAATACATGCAGAGCGGCGCTAATAAAAATAACTTAATTCCTGTTCCATATATCAATAACGCACATAGTATTCATCTCTGCTCCTCCGAAACATTGAATATGGCTCTATTAAATGTTAGAGCTTTAACTAACAAGACGTTTTTTATCAACGATCTTATTAGTGATAAAAAAATAGATTTTATTGCACTAAGTGAAACATGGCTTAGCTCAGATGGCGCAGCTGTTTTAATCGAATCTGCGCCTCCGGATTACAGTTTTACTCGTGCTGATCGCCAAGGAAAGAGAGGTGGAGGGCTAGCAAACATTTACTCAAGCAGGTTAAAATGTAAAAATATCAGTTTTGGTAAATTCAAGTCTTTTGAGTATCTCGCCATTATTATTCAGGGAGATTCTCACGTTCTAGTATTATCCGTGTATAGACCTCCAAAATTCAACGTGTCTTTCTTTGAGGAATTCTCTGACTTGATGTCAATCTTAATTACGAACTATGACACACTCTTAATAGTCGGCGACTTTAATTTTCATATAGATAATCAATGTGACCAGAAAGTAAAAGAATTTATGAACCTCCTGGACTCTTTTGATTTGAGACAGCTCGTTAATCAGCCTACACATAAAGCAGGTCATACGTTAGACTTAGTAATTACTAAAGGACTAAAAGTTGATATAAAGCAGGTCATTGATATTGGTCTATCAGACCATTTTCTTCTACTCTTTAATATAGAAATAATGATAGAAAACACTCATGAGAAGCATATTGTTAAAAAACGGTTCTTTGACTCATCAGCAGCTTTAAAACTTTCAAACATTCTAACCATTCAGTCCGTTTATAGTGCCAACTATAATAGCGAGGAGAATGTAAATAGTAAGGTGGAAAGATTTAATACTAAAGTGAGGGCTGCTGTTGACTTAGTTGCACCTGAAAAGACAGTTAAAAAATCTTCTAGCATTGTTATACCATGGAAGACCCAAAGAGTGTCTGATTTAAAGAGAACATGCCGTAGAGCTGAGCGTAAATGGAGGAAAACTAACTATTGACTATGAAATATTAAAAGTTAAAATAACAGAATACAATAACACAGTCCGTCTTGAGAGGCGCTGCTATTTCTCTAAGCTTATAAATAACAATGCTAGTAATCCCAGAGTCTTATTTTCGACAATTGATCATCTGTTAAACCCAGGTAACTCAAAGGAATGCCTCCTAAGTACTTCCAGTAAAACCTGTGAGGCTATCGCTGTATTTTTCAATCAAAAAATTAATGATATTAGAAATAACATAGTATATCTCCCCAACACTAAGGATCCTCCTAAACCCCAGTACCCCATAATAAACAAATTAAAGTCTTTCACTAGGATAGATTTACCTGATTTACATAAAATAATTTTTCAAATGAAACCCTCCACCTGTGCCCTTGACCCAATACCAACAAATTTTTTCAAAGAAGTATTGGGCGTGCTTAGTGATAATGTTCTTGACATAGTAAATTCGTCATTAGATACGGGGGTCTTCCCAGACTGTCTTAAGACTGCGGTAGTCAAACCCCTACTTAAGAAAAATAATCTCGATCCCTCTGCTCTTGAAAATTATAGACCCATCTCTAACCTGCCTTTCTTAAGTAAAATTCTAGAGAAGGCAGTCATTATACAGTTAAATGAGCACCTCAATAAACATGCTATTCTTGATAAATTTCAGTCAGGTTTTAGAACAAATCACAGCACAGAAACTGCACTCGTTAAAGTAGTAAATGACTTGCGGGTAAATGCAGACAGAGGCCATTTATCTGTTCTCATCCTCTTAGATCTGAGTGCCGCATTTGACACCATTGATCATAATATTCTTAAGAATCGCCTTAGTCAATGGGTGGGCCTCTCTGGCAGTGTCTTAAATTGGTTTGAATCCTACCTGGCAGGGAGAAAATTCTTTGTTAGTTGTGGTAATTATAACTCAAAGACACATGATATTCTATATGGTGTTCCACAAGGCTCTATCCTGGGTCCACTGCTCTTCTCAATCTACATGCTTCCATTAGATCAGATTATCTCAGGGCACAACGTGAGCTACCACAGCTATGCTGATGACACACAGCTGTATTTATCAATAGCACCTGATGACCCCAAATCTCTTGATTCGCTAACACAATGTCTAACTTGTATCTCAGAATGGATGAATAGTAACTTTCTCAAATTAAATAAAGAAAAAACCGAAATCTTAGTGATTGGCAATAATGGATACAATGAGGCTATTAGAAATAAACTGGATGCATTAGGATTAAAAGTCAAATCGGAGGTAAAAAGCTTAGGGGTAACCGTTGATTGTAATCTGAATTTTAAATTGCATATTAATCAGATCACTAGGACAGCATTTTTTCACCTAAGAAACATAGCAAAGTTAGACCTCTTATATCATCGAAAGATGCAGAGAAATTAGTTCATGCGTTTGTTTTCAGTCGGCTAGATTACTGTAACGCACTCCTCTCAGGACTACCCAAAAAAGACATCAATCGTTTGCAACTAGTGCAGAATGCAGCTGCTAGAATCCTTACCAGGAAAAGAAAATCCGAACACATTTCTCCAGTTTTGATGTCACTACACTGGTTACCTGTGTCATTCAGAATTGACTTTAAAATTCTGCTTATGGTTTATAAAGCTTTAAATAATCTAGCCCCGGCTTATATATCAGAATGTCTGACACCTTATATTCCAATTCGTAACCTCAGATCCTCAACTGAGTGTCTCCTTAGAATTCCAAGAGCAAAACTTAAAAGAAGTGGTGAGGCAGCCTTCTGCTGTTATGCACCTAAAATCTGGAATAGCCTGCCAGTAGAAATTTGCCAGGCTAATACAGTGGAGCACTTTAAAAAACTACTGAAAACACATTATTTTAACATGGCCTTCTCATAACTTCACTGTAATTTAATCCTGATACTCTGTATATCTAATTCATTATAATAACTATTCATTCAAAATCTGTACTAACCCCTACTCTCTCTTCTGTTTCCTTTTCCGGTGTCCTGTTGGTGGTGGCGTGCGCCACCACCATCTACCCAAAGCACCATGATGTTCCAACAATGATGGATGGATTAAAAGCCAGAAGTCTGTATGACCATCAGCATCAAGTGACTCCGTGAAAAACCCGAACTACAAAGAGGACTATTTAATTTATGTTAGGTAGAATGCCCAAAGGGGACTGGGCGGTCTCGTGGCCTGGAACCCCTACAGATTTTATTTTTTTCTCCAGCCTTCTGGAGTTTTTTTTTGTTTTTTCTGTCCACCCTGGCCATCGGACCTTACTCCTTTCTATGTTAATTAATGTTGTCTTATTTTAATTTCTTATTTTGTCTTTTATTTTTCTTCTCTTCATTATGTAAAGCACTTTGAGCTACTTTTTGTATGAAAATGTGCTATATAAATAAATGTTGTTGTTGTTGTTGTAACTGAAAATTCCTCATCATCCTAACCTGCATATAATTGTGAGGAGACAGTGTGAAAATGTTGTGGACTCCTAGAGTAATGCTGGTGCTGTCCATCAGGTAAATGATGGAATGGATATTGATGAGAGTCATCCAGAGTTTAAACAGAGTGGTCTCTCCTGTAATGAGTGGGTTTCAAGTTGGAAGGATGATGTCCTTCACGAGTAAATCCTTGCTGTCTGGCAAGCATGTGATTAGATTCCTGCAGCTGGTTTAGATGTGTTTAGAAAGAGTCCACCTTAAATGTTAGATTTTCCATAGCACACCACAGATGGTAGTCACTGTTTTTAGAGGTATTCACCGTAGGAACAGATGGCTCAACAGTGGTAGTAGTACTAGGGGATGAATATACTGGCTGAGTTACAAAGGTGGAGTCATATTTAGTACTTCTCTGGCTCTCCCACAATGACTAGCCACTGTAAGGGCCTCTTCAATATTTTTTGGACCCATTTCATGAATTTTAGATTGCAACATGGGGTCTAAACCAGCAACAAAGCAATACAAATTCTCACCATTTTATGCATTAATGTCATAATCTGAAAATGCCTCAAGAACAAGGCATGTTATTTCAGATACATAAACTTTTAAACTTTCATTAGAATTAATGCATGTCTGAAAGAAAGGCAGGAAGAATTGTTTAAACCCAAAAACTTCTTTCAGCTTAAATGAAACTGCAATGTAATCTTTTTGTAAGTCTGTGGGGAGACTATCCCAAAACAAAAATGCTGTTTCTGATAAATGTGTGGGAAGTAGTCCTGCTAACACTGGTTGTAACTCAGATGCAGCCAAAGGGTGCAGTGCTGCAACAGCCACTTCAAACTGCCGAGCCCAACTTGCAAAAGATTCATACCCATCACCTTTAAAAACAGGGAGCAATGAAATAGGGAACAAATGGGAACTGTGTGGTAGCTGAGCCTCTGTAATTCTCCAAAAGTCACTTAAAATATCCAGAGTTTGCTGAATTAGCTCCTATGGACATCTTAATGAGCACAAAGCGTCTCAAATAGAACTTCACAAAGGGGAAAAAATAACGTAATTTTGAAAGTCCATACGTGCCAGGTAACAGAATAGAAAAAAAAAAAAAATATTGCTTCTTACCAATGTTCACAAATAATCGGACTCCGTAGGAATGCAATCTGTAAGAGACGTTAGTTTTCAGAAAAAAACAGTCCTCAGTGCAAATTATCCACCAAAAAGAAAGAGAAGAAAATAACAGAATTGCCACACCGCTCGTCACTAAATGTAACAAGGTTTCTCTTCTAAGATAGATGGATGGAATCCTTTTTGTGAACAAAAAGAAGTGGATGGAGGCAGATTTATGTTTAAAAAAAAAAAAAAACACTGTACAGTATTCTCTGCAGCTCCTAGCACATGGTCAGGCCAAGTCAAAACAATAACAATCTTACTTCCTCTCTCCTCCCAGGGGGGTATTTTCCGTACGTTGCTTAAATCATCCGAGATCAGATGCCTCATCTTGGATAAGTTAATGCCGGTGAAACTTATCCAGATAAGTCGGTTTTTCAAACACAGCTGTGTAGTAGATTAGTCTAGCTGGATCTAATCATACGAGATGAATGCGCGCGCCCGCACTGAGTGAAAAGCCCATATATATTGAGTCTAGAAAACATGATCAGCAAGTCTTTGATAGGCTGTAACAAAATGACGAAAGAACGGGCACTTTTTTTTTTTTCACACACATGGCGCAAAACCTTTTATTCGAAGGACATGAAGAATTTCAAGATTTAATATGCACAAGGGGTAACACTGCAAAAGCAGCCCAGACAAGAAAAGAATATACTTCAAACTGGTAAATATTGGTATATAACTATTTAAAGAATTGTTGACATAAATAATCATATATAATATAAAAAACATTAATTTTAAAGCTAATAAGAAGGCAGACAAGCAAAAAACAGGTGGAGGTCCAAGCGGTCCAGACCTAACCCCTGCAGAAGAGTTGGCTCTCCAGCAAAATGCCCATCGCCCTGTTTCTGAGGGCATTCCAGGGGGAAGCTCCTCCTCAGAACCAGTGGCAGGATGCAGTGGTCACTTCATTTCAGGTAAAGGATGGTCATTGCATATATTTGTCCTCCATGTGTGCCATAGGTATGTTCCATATAGCCCTCTTTTTTGTTGGGTCAGTTGCAGGGAATGTCATATCCCTTGAACCTGTGTCTGATCAACGAGATACTGACAAAGGTCAAATATTTGATGAAGACACTGTGTCTGATTATTCATCAGGAGGAGAGGTACATTTTCCAAATAATGTTTGATCAAACTCCACTCTGATCAGTCCCATGTGCCCCAATCACATTTGGAAGTCCTGGTAATGAGAATGTTAGGCTGATTGAGATTCTTCATGGAACTGTGGGTGTTTTAGCCTGTGTATTATTACCTACTTGCAATGGCATGAAACGCCTCTTTTATTGTCTGCACACGCAGGTGTCCAGGAAACACTATGAAAACCCGAAAGAAACATTTCAGAGCCAAACAGACTTTACGAATTGCCTGGCAAACTGCACTTTAATTAGATTTTCCGCATCGCCTACACTATATAAAAAAGTGCCGCTTGTAAAAAACCTCAAAGCAATGCATACTGTCTGTGTGGTTGTGAGAGCCCGACTTCGCCTAGTTTGACTTCGAATATAAGGTGCTAATAAATCTTTGAGGTACAATATTCCCCCTCGGCTAAAGCGGTATCTTTCGAAAAGAATTTCCTCCAGGAGCAATAAAGGATCTTGCCGATCGCGCAAAACCCTCTCTATATGAAATTCTCTTTGTATAATTTGCGCACCAATATCAATTGGTCGCTCATGCATGAACGGCGAAGCCATGACTGGATGACTTCCACGCACCATCACCGATTACGTGTGTAAACTAATCCTTGTTTACGTAGAACAAACCTGCTCCGAGCAGGTTTGAGGATTAGGATGTGTTGCTATGACAAAACTTCCAGCAAGAGTTTCAAAAAACCAACAGATGCAGGATCAGGCCAAATCGTCAACAATTACATCCGGCTAAACAAGTAATCCACGTACGAAAAATACCCCCCAGATCTTGAATGCTTAACTTTATAAACACTACTTTCTAACACATTACAACTTAACAGGGAAATGAACATTGCAAATCTAAATGTAGGTATATTTCTATTCCCATTCTAATATAATGAACATTTACTTCTCCAAAGTAATGCTTAAGTAACAACATAACTTTACACTTGTTTAGCCTAAACGTGGATACACTAGGGAAATTCAATGACTAACTTGCCGTGTTATCGGTGATGCGAAGACACCATCTTCCAGTTGACAATGATATTTAATAGAGTTAAATCAATTTGGATTTCTTTAATTTTCTAAGTTCTTTGACAAAGATATTTTTTTATTAAATGCAGTTAGTTGAATTTTGCATAGACCAGCACGTGTAGAACAACACGTGTGTGAAGTGATAGCAAACTATCGTCCGATCTTCAGCTTCAGGATCCCCTCAAAAAATTCAATCTGTTTGAAAAATTTCACTCTGGTTTCCGAACTTCTCACAGCACAGAGACAACCCTGATTAGAGTCACCAATGACCTCCTGATGGCTGCTGACCATGGCTCGCCATCACTCCTTATCCTCCTGGACCTTACAGCTGCATTTGATACGGTAGATCATAATATTCTCCTTCATCATTTTCACTATACAATTGGACTTTCTGGCATTACTTTCGAGTGGTTCAAATCCTAGCTTACAGACAAGACTGAGTATGTGGCCTTGGGGGATGCTTAATCTCATACCCACACTGTCACCTGTGGAGTCCCACAAGGATCAGTCCTTGGACCGACCCTCTTTAATATCTATATACTACCCCTGGGTCACATCATCCGCAAGCATGGAGTTTCATTCCATTGCCAAGCCGATGATACGCAGCTCTATGTGAGACTGGATTCGACTTCTCTTACACCTCCATCAACTTTTTCCTCTTGCTTGGATGAGATTGAGGCCTGGATGTCCAAGAACTTCCTCAAGCTGAACAGCACTAAAACTGAAGCTCTTTTAATTGGCACCCCCCATCAACTTCGTTCCTCTGTAAATTGTATTTCCTTATCTGACCATACCATTACCCTCTACCCTTCTGTTACAAATCTGGGTGTCAAGTTAGACTCCCATCTGTCATTTGATATACATATCCATCACCTTTGTAAAATTGCATTCCTTTATCTCCGAAACATAGCCAAACTCCGTCCCTACCTCTCCCACTGTGATGCTGAAAAGCTGGTTCATGCCTTTGTCTCATCCAGACTGGACTATTGTAAAGCACTCCTCATCGGGATACCCAACAAGAGCCTTCAAAAGCTCTCAACAAATTCAAAATAATGCTGCAAGAATCCTGGTGAGGGTGCGGAAATATTAACATATCTCACCAATCCTTCGGTCACTTCATTGGCTCCCTATCCATATCCGTATTGAATACAAACTCAGTACACTCACCAGTGTATCCATGGAAATGCTCTACAATATCTTAAAGAACTCCTTATATTACAACCCACTACAAGAAACCTCCGTTTTACAAATACCTACCGCCTTCTCCCCCCGTGACCAAACTTCATACAATGGGAGACCGAGCCTTTGCAGCCGCTGCTCCACGGCTCTGGAATGCCCTACCAGAGAGCCTAAGAACACAGCAGATTGTGGGCTGTTTTAAAAAACGGCTAAAGACTTTTCTATTTAGGAAAGTTTATTAACAAGAATGCTATAATTGTTGTTTTATCTCTGTTTTTATCTTGCCTTGCCTTTGTTTAATCTTTTTATGTTGCACTTTGAGATTTACTGCTAATGTAAAGTGCCCCTATAAATAAAATGCATTATTATTATAGAACAGTCAAATTTGGCAAAAATTTGGCATTCATCTCTCTGTTGGGCCCTTGAGCAAGGCTCTTAACCTGCAATTGCTTCGTCCTGGGTCCTCCAACTTATAGGGAAAACTTGGGGGGGTTGGTGGCAGGACTAACATTCCAACCATCGTAAAAGACACCTCACACTGTTCCACTGTGGTGCTAGGGTGTCACCCGTTGCACTTGGGTCCCAATCCAGGTGGTTCGTCGTGTGGTGGGTTAATCTGGTTTTCTGTATTTTATTTGTACTTTTTTTTTATTTCCCAAAATTGTTATACCACTTTATATAATATGTACAAAATGTTAGATATGACCAATCATGGGGAGAGTATGTGTTGCAGGCTCTTGGTTGAGACTGCATTTATGGGTACCCATGTCCTTGTTGCAGCAGGTGTGTATTTGGCTTGAGGAAAAACTTTCAATAGAAGTACCCCATAAATTTTTTTTTTTTTTTTGCTCTTACAACTTTCATTTTCACTGCTAATTATCTTCTTTCCTCTTCATTTTAATAACCTTGTTTTTAGGGATTCAGCCCTCTGTATTTATTCCTTTCTTCATTAAATGGTAGCCAAACAGAAATAATATGTGAAACGAGCCAACAGATGACCAGCTAAACTGGGAAACCAATCTCTTAATGAGAAGCTGATTCTTGCTGTTAATTAAACCCGTTATTTGATTCCATGGCTTGTTGCTGCTCTCATTCTGACACAGCAGACATTTCCAAAACTGTTGATTTTTCTGTTTTTTCTAAGAACACTGTCAAAATGTTTTGGTGACCTGAGAGATCAACCTTACCAAGACCACCACCTTTATTTTCAGATATTGTGTGACTGGCACAACTGGTCATGTGGCAGCTTGTTTTGTGTCTCCTTATTGTTTGGCTGCTAATTAAGGAAAAACAGACAACTAAGAGGCCTGAGTAAAGTTAATTAAAACTGTGGCAAAAGAAGTTAATTAGCAGCAAAAACTGGTCACTAATGAAGATGATGGTTAGAATGAAAACCTGCAGCCACTTCGGCCCTCCAGGACTGGAATTTGACACCCATGGTCTAAATCAGGGGTCCTCAATCACAGTCCTGGAGGGCCACAGTGGCTGCAGGTTTTTGTTCTAACCTGTTTGCTTAATTAGAAAGCAGTTCTTGCCAATGATTTAATTTCATGACTTGTTAGTGCTTTAACTCTGCTATGTCAGGTAATTCTTATATCCTGGATTTTCTTTCCCTTTCTAAGGATATCATCCTTAAGGCTAAAATGAATGAGTAATTCTCAGTCCTTCACTTTTTCCTCTTCAATTTCCTTCCAAGTATTTAATTTAACCCAATAGTGCATGATTACACACTTGGTGTAAATGGTATCAAGCTAAATGGAGAAATACTGGTCTCCTTTGTCATTTGCATATTTTTCCTAATTAGGAGCAATTAAAAGCCAAGAATATGGCTGTTTAAGACTAAAATAAGCAATAAGGGTTCAAAATCTTAACGAGCGAGACAACTAAAGTGAAACAGAAGTGTTACTTGAGCAATAAGTGCTTATTACTAATTGGGTTGGAGAAAAAACCTGCAGTCACTGCGGCCCTCCAGGACTGTGATTGAGGACCTCTGGTCTAAATTGTTAAATCACTTTGGGTCACTTTCATTTTACAGTTTTGTGACAAGAGAGATTGCAGTTTCAAGCTGCAGTTAGATATTGATGGTCAAATGCAGATACAATAGTCCTTTTTTCTAGCAAAGTCTGAGGGGTACTCAATGATTGAGTTATACTGGGTCACTTAAGCAGAGATTCCTGTGTTAAAATGCATGTAAACCGAACCCAACACATCGTCAGTACTAGCTAACCTGGCACGCTCCCATGTGAGCAGCACAGGACTGCATATTTATCAGGTACTGCAAAGGTTTAAAGGAGATAAATGACGGCAAAGTTGATTTGCTATATGCAGTTTCTTTGACATTAAGATTATATTACCGTCCTTGCAACTAATATGTAATAAAACTCAAACATGGTGCCTTTTCTTTTCCCATCACCGTAAGCATGATAATGTGGTAAGTTAGCCAATTAATATACCAAGTGTACCTACTTAGAGATCCATCTTATCAAAAACCTGGGCCCAGTTGTTCAAACTATTTAATCGGGATAAAAATGATCTGGATTTTGAAATCCCTTGTTTTGCTATCCAGGATCTGGTAATTCATTTTACTTTCATGCTGGTTTTTCAAAGCAACACTAGATTAGTTCACTGTTATCCAGATACAGAATATTCAGGATTACCAAATCCGGTTTACTAGTGTCCTGCCCGGGATTAGTTCCTGCCTTGTACCCTGTGTTGGCTGGGATTGGCTCCAGCAGACCCCTGTGACCCTGTGTTCGGATTCAGCGGGTTGGAAAATGGATGGATGGGTTTACTAGTGCTTTAAATGGAACCCACAGTGTAGCCTACTGGCTATGTAAAGAACAACAGGCGGACCAAAAATACCAGTAGCCAAATAGTCATCATGTGTGTTACTTGGAAGAAACAGAAAACACCACAATAAACAAATATGTTTCCATTTCATTTATAAACAGTCAGATTCCATTTCAATCTCACAAGAATAAATGAATGAATGACTGAAAGAATAAAATATTTCCCCACATATGCACTGTGGTTATCCATATTACTAACCGAGAATGGTAAACCGGATATGAACGCAGGGACCTGCCCGTGGACGCAGGAGACATAGTGCACAGGCGCCACACAAAGCCCCCCTCCCCAGAGCGAAACGGGAGAGACTACGAACCGTCTGACATGCCTCGAAAAAGGGAGAATATAATCACCATGGACCAGGTGTCATTGAAACAAAAGCAGGATAAAGCGAGGTCAGAAATAAAAGACAGAGTAGAAAACAAAGTAAAACGTCATAAAGAGGTTAAAGAACTGGGCCAAACACATGGAGAGCAGGTTACAGATGATGAAAACTGGAATGCAACAGCTTCAAAAAAACCTAGGCACGAAACACATGCACAGCGAGATACAGAATATAAAAGCAGAAAAAACGACAGTTAAACAAAACACATGCACAGCGAGATACAGAATATAAAAGCAGAAAAAATGACAGTTAAATGTCCACACCACACAGCGGAGGCAGACGCGGAAGGTGCAGGTGCCTACATTGCACGTCGGAAGGCGCGGGAAAGTGCGAAAGGCAAAGGCGCCTACACAGCATGGTATAACCCGACATAATACGGAAGGCGCAGGCGTCGCCGCCATATTGTGAGTGGCACTACTGTGTGGTGAAGGCGCAGGCGTCACCGCCATATTGTGCGTGGCACTACTGCGGAGTGAAGTTAGGAATAATGTGCTGCTTGGGATCGTACAAAACGCTGAACGCGACCCACTGTCTGAAACTGCGGAGGCAAAGCAGGCACGGGTTCAAACCGAACGAGCTCGACTGACGGATATACGCCTACAACGCGCGTCTCAAACCACAGAAGCAGGGCAAGCACGGGTTCAAAACAACGCAAGCTCCTACAACGCGCGTCTGAAACTACGGCTGCCCAGCGGGCACGGGTTCAAAACGCCGGGGGTAGGCGAGCGAAGCGAGCAGGGGGCAAAGCCCCCTTGTTTTTATATAATTGTAAAACAAAAAAGTGCAATAGTCAACAAAATAAGGAACATTTACAGTTCCTCATTGGTACAGAGACCAGCTCTTTCAATTTCTGCTTTTAGGAGTTGGATTTCCATTCTGACTTTAGTTTGTTGTAGTTGGGTAAAGAGGAGTTGTTCCTTTGCCAGAAGAATCTGCACTTCTGCTCTTTCAGTTTCTCTTGTAAGAAGCACCTCATATGCGTCACCATCCAGGTTTGGAGAATGCTTATGCTTTCTTTTTAAAGGTTCTTTGACAACAGCTTGCTCTATCTGTGTGGATCCTCCTTCTTCTTCAACCACTTGACTGAGATTGGGGACAAATATTTCCTCTTCATTAGGAGGACCAGGCCCACCCTTGTCTGTAACTGTGGGCTCACCATCGACTTCAACACCATCAATTCCATGCAGAGTTTCTGATTTGTCACCACCAATAATGTCAAGGACAATGTCAGTATACTCATCCCTCTTGAAAGGCTTGTTACCCGTTGTGGGGTTTTTGGCCTCAGCAAGGTCCTTTGTTGCTTTGGCTTTAAGGTTCTTCCATCTTAATATGACTTGTTTTGTGGTCCTTTTCTGATCAGCCCCTATAGCATTCACATTCTTGGTGATGTCCTCCCAAATATTCTGTTTGCATTTCTTGGTCACTTCTCTCCCCTTTAATGAACTGAAGTATCCTACTATGGAGGAATAATGGCACCTAACACCCTCCAACAGTGCATGGTTTTCTGCCACTGTGAAATTAGGCCCTTTTGAGTCCATAGTTCCATCTCTTTTGTGTAGCTAACACTGATTTTATAGGCCCTGTGCTTGATTGGGGTAATTCAACACATGACAAACCAGTTAGCTTGTTGTTGCTTAATTGGTGTGTTTCCAAATAAAATCACCAATTTCTTACACACCTCGGTCATAGGTTTACAGAGGCATTGGCATGGCAGGTGTTGTTCATCGCTACCACAGGTTGGGAAGGAGAAAATACCATGAAAGAATGTATGCTGAGCATGCCAAACCACTTGCGCAATACACTACAGAGGAACTGTATGCCTGTTTTAAAGAGCTGAGGTGTAGAATTAACAAGGTAGACTTCTCTGAAGGTCTCCCTTTGCCACACAGCCATCCAGGTAAGACTGAGGACATTAAAACATTTAACGCATGGCACAAACATGGGAGTAGGATAGAAAGGTATATGCTTATGGGACTCTGTCCGGATAAGATGGCACCCGTTCCACTGTGAAAGCTTACATTTGAACAGAAGGCATACCAATATACTAAAGAAACTTATGAGTGGGTTAATCAAGGATTGGGGGTCAAGGAGATTAGGATATGCCAGGTTTAGAATTTCACAGAAAGGGATGAACAGTAGTGGAATAACAAATACACATTGAAACTTAATTTCTAGCCCAAGGTTAAAATGCTAAAGTAAAATAAGTAACACATTAAAAATTGCTGGCTTAAATGCTAGAGGTATCAAAAATAAAACAAGTGAGTTGAGGTTCTATGTATTCAAGCATAATTACAGGGATAACTAGATGGGGATGAGTATAATATTGACAAGTAAACATTATTTAAAAACAGCGTTGCAATTTATGTAAAATAGACTTTGAATGCAAGTCTTTTTAAAGTAGATGGTGAGCCACTGCATACTGAATTTGTTTGTATTTGATTAGAAAGCAATAAGGATAGGGGCTCAATAGAGACTATGTTATAGACATGCTCCAAATGGAGACAGTAATTTCAAGATGATCTTTTTAATAATATTAAAATGGCAAGTTTAGGGTGGAATGTTATAATGTTGGAAAATTTTAATTACCCAAATATTAAATTTGTTAACCTTACAAAAAGTGAAGAACAACTTCAGTAGTTTTCAGACATAATCAGTGACTCTTTTTTGACGAGGACGATAGCCCGTCTAGGTATCATATTTTGTAATAACCAGGATAGAGTTCATAGTGTAGACAGTACTTAACCACTGTGGTCAAGTGACCAAAATATAATATATTTCACAGTGTTCTGACATGGCACAAATTCAAACACTAAAACTAAAACCTAATATGCAGCATGGGTATATTAATGTAAGGAATTACTAAGGAACAGACTGAGCATCACAAGGCAAGAGCATGAGTTTTAGTGAACAGTCAACAGGATCAGATGGGGAAGGTTGAGTTTCACTAACATTCTTCAATTCCATTAGGAAGCAACAAAAGCAAATGATCAGGGAGAAGCAAACAACACAATTCTTATAATTTACTGATAAGTTAAAAGCAACATCTTAATATTCTCTTATATTTTATCTTGTCTGACTTTAAAAATTTATATTTGACTGTTTAATGCACAGGTGTCGAACTCCAGGCCTGGAGGGCCGCAGTGGCTGCAGGTTTTCATTCTCACCCTTTTCCTAATCAGTGACCAGTTTTCACTGCTAATTCACTTTTTTCCCTTCATTTTAATAGCCTTGTTTTTAAGGATTCAGTGCTCTGAATTGATTCGTTTTCCTCATTAAATGACAGCCAAACAGAAATGAGATGTGAAATGAGCCAACAGATGACCAGCTAAACTGGGGCTTCAAACTCCAACCAGTTTCTTAATGAGAAGCCAATGCTTGCTGTTAATTAAACCCGTTATTTAATTATTCTTTCTGCCACAGTAGACATTTCTAAAACTGATGATTTTATGTTTTTTTTCTAAGAACACCGTCAAGATGTTTTGATGACCTGAGAGATCAGACTTACTGAGACCTCCACCTTTCTCTGTTTTCAGATATTATGTGCTGAGCACAGGTGAGCTGGTCATGTGGCCGCTTGTTTCATGTCTCATTATTGTTTGGCTGCTAATTAAGGAAAAAGAAACCACTAAGGGGCCTGAGTCAAGTTAATTAAAAGTAATTAGCAGCAAAAACTGGTCACTAATTAAGAAGATGGTTAGAATGAAAACCTGCAGCCACTGCGGCCCTCCAGGACTGGAGTTCGACACCCCTGGTTTAACGGGAGGTCTGAAACTTGACATTACACCTAATGAGACAGACATAGTAGTTGTAGCGTACTTGCAAGTATCTACTGATAAACTGAAATAAACACGACGTTTAAATGTTGATAGCAATTATTAGAGGCATTCAGCAGCTCACTCTCTCCATCTCACCCCTTAATACACACCCGCCAAAACTCCCCCACGCCGCTCGCATAACCTCCCTTCTCCCAGAAGCACATACGCTGGGTTAAATAGTGCAGGTGAGATGTGATATATTAACAATCTCCCATATAATTTTTTTACAACAAAAACAAAAGAATAAAGGGGAAACATATGTAACAAAGTCCTTGGTTACCATAGCAGAACAATAAAGGCCACATTAAACACAACAAAACAGTAGTTACATATACAATTGAAATTGCATAAGACAGTTTTAGATAAGATTTCAATAGCACCATAGCCCTTCGCTGAGTACTTTTAATAACATGAGAGCAGATGCTCCCCTTTTTGTAAGACAATCAGCAAGTTGAGCTTTTGTGTCCGACCAGAGAACCTTCTTTATTTTTTTACTCTGTATGAGCTCCTTTATACTGCTTATTTCCAGTCTAAGTCGTTTCTCAGTGACCTGTTTTGTTGACTTAAGAGCATCAAACAGAGAGTGATTATCTGTCACACAGACCAAAAGGGGAGCATTCAGATCAGCATTTCCAGTAGTAAGCTCAGAAAAGAGGGTCGCCAGAAAGATAGCATTATCTATTCCATCTGACAGGGCTAGAGTTTCCCCTGCCAGAGTGCTCCTCACCACACGTCTAATTCTCTTAGACTGCCAGAAGAGGGGAGAAAACTTCCCTCTTTCTCCCATGAGACCAATTAATATACCCCCTTGTGTACCCCCATCAGGAAGATTTCCTAGGGAGGCATCACTGAAAACTGTCAGATTCAGAGCATCATTGTTTCCCAAATGCTGAAACCTGAGAGTGACCTTTTCAGATTTAAGCTTTCTAATGACCTTATTTATCTCATGAATTGACTGAACTGTGGCATCTTTTATATTTGACCCCAATCTGCTTACATCAAACATGATGTCTGGTCTGGTTTGTTTTGCAACCCACAATATCTGTCCAATTTTTGACCTAAGTTGCTCTTTTTCAGTCTCATTAACAGAGGCATCCCTCTGCAGGGCACGCGCTGCTTGTAGGGAAATTGGCTGTAAGTTTTCAATGTAACTATGTTGATGAACATGAATTTCACCATTAAAAGTAACAAAGTCCATTCCCACATAGCAGAAATTTTCATGTTGCTCACGCCCCACCTGAAATGCAGACTTAAGCATAGGAATCACATCTTTCGAGAAGTTTTGTGAGCCTGCCCAAAGAAAATCATCAACATGACATGCAAGTACTCCAGTAACCTTACACTGCTCATCCAACCAGTAGAATACTGCTGGATCTACTTTGGACATTTTACCACCTGTACTCAACATGATTTCTTTCACCTTATTGTACCAATACAGTGATGCATCAGCAAGGCCGTAAACACACTTGTTGAGTTTCCATAGAGTATTTTTCTTTTCTGCTTCAGCAGGAGGCCGGATATGGATTTCTCTGGACAACTGCATGCCCTGTAGGAAAGCAGATTTGATGTCCATGGAATGGACGTGCCATTTGTTTTGACAGATTACTGCTAACAATAGTCTAAGAGATTCAGAAGCACAAGTTGGAGAATCTTTCTGCAGCTCGTGAATATTAAACTCTTCAAATCCTCTAGCTACGAGTCGTGCCTTGGGCACAATGCCATTTGGAGTTTCTTTGAGACTACAGACCCATCTAGTAGAGACACACTTTTGACCTACATCGTCAACTTCTTCAAAAACATTGTTTTTGTACCAATTCAAGATTTCATCCCGCTTAGCCACATCAAATGAAATGTCTTTTGTTATAAGCACATCACTCTCCCTAACAGGTGATTCAATGTTAAGATTATCAATACATGATAAATCTACTGACTCCTTTTGCCCATCACTGCCATCAGGTTCAATATGTTGCAAATTATACCAGCTTTTGTATTTTCCAGAAGCTTTGCCTGCTCTACCTAAAACCCTTGCTTTCTGTAGACCACCACCATCCTGCTTCATAAAGGTCACAGTTTGTCCCTTCTTAATCTTTACACCAGTGGGAGAGGCAGGGTTATCACAAACAATGTGATCTGTTTCCATTTGTGTCATACTAGTATGAATCACTTCTCCTGTATTTACCTCCCTGTCGCCGATTGTTTCCTGTTCGCTGTCTGTATTTTCTTCACTATCTGAGCTTACTGCTACCTTGCTTAAACTGTTTTTTCCTTTTTTTTTTTGCCTGTTGTCTTTCACAGTCTGCTCATCCTTAGATTCCTGATCCTGCGTGTTTATCTTACAGAGTCTGGATTGATGCACTCTTACAAGAATCCCCCCATGTCTTATAAACACCACAGCTCCATCTTGACCAATAACTACCCCATGTCCCTTCCACTCTGGACAGTCCCCTCTTTTGTAATATACCTTGTCTCCAGTCACATACATTTCATCAGTGGGCCTGAGCTGCTTACGTATTGCCCTTCTTATCCGCTCAGAAGACTCAGCTTCTGTGAATGCTTTCCTGGAAGGATGTAAGGCAGAAATATGTTCTCCCACTCTAGCACTCATAGTAGTGCCTTCTAAAGCAGGTGGTTTATCGACTATCACAGAAGGAAGATTAGGATTTCGTCCAAACACCAACTGATACGGACTGTAGCCATGAACGTTTAACATACTGTTCTTAGCCATGAGGGCCCAATCAAGGGCAGTGTGCCAGTCACATCCATTCTCTCGTTTGACCTTCAGGATGATTTCAGTAAGTGTCTGATTGTGTCTCTCGAGTAGTCCGTTGCTCCAGGGACTGTATCCTGCTGTTGTTCTTGTCTCGATGTTAAAGTTCTCAGCCATGTCTCTGATCTCTTCACTATTGAATTCACCTCCGTTGTCGCTGTACAGCCTCTGAGGGGCACCATGAACACTAATCCAAGTGTGAATGAAGGAGTTTACAATTTCAGATGACTTCTTTGTAGTCACAATGTTTCCAGCGCTGAACCGTGTAAAGTGATCGATTATGTGAAGATACCACACCCCTGGCTCTAACTCATGTAGATCCACCGCCACAGTCTCGTTATACTCTGAAGCTAAAGGTAACCCCACAGCAGGCTTTGGCTTTGTCCTTTTGTACTTCTTGCATATTTCACAGTCATTTACTATTTGTTGTAGAATAGTACAGCATTCTTTGTCCTTATTTCCTGAACTGTGAATAAGTCTCTGTAGTCTGTCTGCTGACACATGACCAAACTGCTTATGGAGCTTCAGAAGAACTCTGTGTTTCTCATCTGTAGACATATTTTCTGTCACTGTAAGGACCTCCTCTTCACTTTGAGGTTTTTTAGCTTCTTTGTCTCTGATGTCTACACAGTAATGTCCAGAACTAGTAAATTCAAGAGGAATGGATTGTTTGAACATCACTGCACTGTCTTTTTTCATGTCCAGAATGGTTCCTGCCTTCTTCAGTGACATTTTACTTAGCAGAAGTGGAATGTCAACCTTGACAACTTCGGTTTCAATGTTGCATTTTGTCAGTCCTATTTTAGCTGGCAGTTTCACATTTCTTGTGGAATACACCAGACTCCCATCGCCAAACCGAAATGGTCTGCAACTTGGAATTTCTGTTTGCATCAGTTGGTTCACTTGTTCTTGAGTGAGGCTGTCAATATAGTTTTCTAGCCATTTTTCCCCACACACAGTACGAGTACAAGCCGTGTCAATAATCGCCGATCCCAATGATTCAGTCATAAATATCTCAGCATCTGACATGGAGCCCTTTATGCACAATGTGATATTACACTCTTCTACATGTGCATCTTCAGTTATTCGCACTTGTTCAGTTTTCTTATGTGGACAGTCTTTAGCCGAATGAAATGTACACTGGCAAATAGCACATCTGGATCTCTTACCAAACTTATCCAGTGGATTAGTCCCCTGTAATGGCTGCTTTTGTAGTCCACTTTGCGACATCACGTTCCGTTTCCCTCTGCCTTGCGGTCTTTGTTCTGTGAAAAACGCAGATTCCTGGTTCACTTGTATTCCATTCAATGATCCTATAGTTTTCCTTCCAAAAATCCTCTTGAGAGCCGACTTCATGGAGGTGAACTTTAAATCTGTACAGGCCGTCAGAGCTAGCTGTCTGCTTTTTTCATCGAGGCAAGCCGTATCCAAAAGCTTAAAAGCCAACACAGCATCAGGAAGCGTCATATTATACTTTTCATTCGGTTATAACGCTGTTCAAAGTCAATTATGTAGTCCGCCATGGAAACTGAACTGCTCTTCGTTATGCCATCAAAATAAGAATACGCTTCATATGCGCGATCCTTTTCCTCTTTTAGAAACACAGCGTCAAGCTTCGCCATTAACGTCGTCATACCGCTATCACTATCTAAATCTTCCGCAGGTACTTCCATCGCGGTTTCACGGGCTCTCCCTTCAAGCCCCAAAGCAACAGCAAGTGCTTGTTTCTTTCTGTCAAGGTCGGTAACTCGCGTCCAGACATTGATTTCATTTTTCCAGCACTCGTACGGTCTGGCTTCATCAAACTTCGGCGGGACTTTATAACTAGCTGCCATCCTTATCAACCATCCTCTGCTACCATGATAAACTGAAATAAACACGACGTTTAAATGTTGATAGCATTTATTAGAGGCATTCAGCAGCTCACTCTCTCCATCTCACCCCTTAATACACACCCGGCAAAACTCCCCCACGCCGCTCGCATAACCTCCCTTCTCCCAGAAGCACATACGCTGGGTTAAATAGTGCAGGTGAGATGTGATATATTAACATCTACAATCCAAACATTGTGAAAAAAATCATAAAGAAGGCATGACATGTACAAATCAGAGGTGTTTATACATAATCTATGTACCCCTTCTGGGGCCTCATGTATAAATGGTGCTTACACACAGAAATGTTGTGTATGCCCATTTCCACACTCACATCGCGATGTATATAAACTAAAGTTGGCGTAAAGTCACGTACATTGTCATGCCAGCTCAAACCATAGCGTACACAAGTTTTCGGCTTGGTTTTGTAAAGTAGGGGCACCCAACGTCAAACTAGTGCTACTGTTCCTGGGTGGCTTCTTTTTATTTTTTAGATTCACATCCCTGACACAGCTTTATCAAATACACTGACATTAACTGCATATTGTTTTTTAGTTTAAAGCATCTGATTGTAATTAACCTTGTGTCCCTATTTTTTTTCTTTTCTCTGTACCCCAATAAGCTTCCAAGACGGTGGGCTACAACTCGCCTTTTCATGGCAACTTTGATATCTGACAACTATTTTTTTATTTCGGGCACTGTGCGACTTTCTGAACTTGAACTTTCAATCAACTTCGTTTTGTTGTTTGTGCAACTGTTAAACCAACAAATGGTACGTTTTTCCTTGCCTCCACTTGGCATTCACTGATATTCTTCTTTTTTCCCCGTGCATTTGCCATTGTATTTAAACAGAATGCTGAACTTAAGGGAATATTTATATTGATTTGAATATTCAAAGAGCCGAAATTCTGCATCTGTTTTTTTTTTTGTGTGTATGCACAATTCGACTTTTATCACACTATGTTTTAGTGTGAATTCTACGCACGGCGTTATGCATGAGGCCCCTGGAGTTCAGTGTACAGTTTTGGAGTCCAAGCTAAGAAAAACACATTACAATGCTAATAGGACCTTCAGAGAAGATTGATTAGACTGATTACAGGTATAGGCTATGACCTATAAGGAAAGACTGAAGGAGAGTATGAGGTCATATTGCAAGACGTTCCCTTTTTAATTGTGAAAGGAATTAGTGCAGTAGATTCTTCAAGAAATGGAGACAGAAGGGTAACCATTAAGGGGAGATTTCATACCAGTGTAAGTAAGTTTTACTTCATACAAAGAACAACACACAAAGAATAAGAGACCATGTATATGCTAGAAGGCTCCATTGGGGCCTTCTAGACTCAACTAAATGTTATTTTGCAGAATTTAAGTGAAAATGGCTGGCAAGTTTTGTTGGGCTTTGTTGGGACTGTTCCCATCAAAATTGTTTTGGTATGTGTTATGAGACTTTACTTGTTATGAGACTTTATCTGTAAAAAAAGTAAGAATGTTTGCTTTGTGAGGACTGTTACTTTCTCAGTGAATAAGCAGTACAATTATTTTTGTAATTTGAATTATGTACAGTATTACCACTATATCATAACAGCCCAATTTAATGGCAGTACATATTAATAACTGCATTGTTTGGCTTGAAGAAATAATTTCAACTGACATGTCTTTTTCATATCTGCCTCTTTCAAATCAGGTGAATCAGTCTATTTTGGTTCTTGATCTTTTTACACCCTTTTTTGCTAAAAACAATTTTAAAGGATGAGCACCATGAACATGACTTTTTTAAATTGATATCTGGCTTTAAAACTCTACAACTTAATATTAAAGCAAACCATGTTAAAAATCTAATGTGGTGCTCTCATAGATTTCTCAAACAAGGTCCAGCTGTCTGACATTTATAAAATGATTAACTGACCATTTATACATAATACTTGAAACAACTTTACTGAAATTTACACTTTTTATAACAGTGATAGCTTTTGATGCCATTACAGAACTAACATTATGAAGAAAGAACTAAGCATTTACATTTTCACCAGGGTCACCACAAGCTTATAAACTACTCAAAATTCTATTATCTCTTGCATCTCTCTATATATATATATGAACACCACACCCACCTGTTTTACTGTTGTCAATGATTTTATTTTAAAAACAATACAAAAATAATTCATGAGAATAAACATCTTAAATGTTCAAATGCTTTTTACATTATGACATTCCCGGAGATTAGTAGAAGTTCCATTTCGTACCGGCAAAGACCCGCATATTTGTGCACGATGTTGTGTTCTATAAAAATATAACATATTAGGGCCACAGATAACAATATAAAAATATGGACACAGTGAAGAAAAACAAATGTTGAGAATAAAGTCAACATCCTGACTTTATTCTCAGCATTTCCACTTTAATCTCAAAGCTTATATCAAGATTAAAGTCGGCATGTTGACTTTATTCTTGTAGTTTATTTTTTGTCATTAAAGTCATCTTAAAATCAATGTTTAATTTACTAGATTTTCTCAAACCCCGTTATAACTAATGTAGCACATTAAATGCTTCGTATTAAGTGTTCCACGACCCAGTTGTTAATCGCTATGTGCTTCTTAAACTGTCTTCCTCTTGCACTGAGAGGAGCCACAGGCAGTGATCGCCACACAGAATACATTCACTTCATGATGTTACTGCTCTCTGAAACTTTAGAATGCTAAGATAAATACTTGATATAATTTTCATGATGAAATGCATTAAAGCATGTATTAAACATGTGGGGGTACGGTGCTGCCTGGAGTTTACATTTTTTATGGTGGGTTTAATCAATGTGCTTCAGTTACCTTTCAAAGTCATGTAGGATGTGGGTTTTGGTATGCTATATTGACCCTACTGTATGTGTGTGCCCCATTTAGTAATTTTTCCTGCCTCGCACATGATGCTTGCTGGGATGGTCACAATCCTGGATGGATGACATAATTAAAACGAAGAATTTTCTAAGTCCCTTAAAAGTTCTGAAAACTCACTGTCCTAAGTTTATAGCTAGTTTTATTTTCACAAAGACATTTATTGTGTGGTGATTGGTTATGTGGAGAAGGAAAAAGGAAGGATAGCAACTGGGGATTTGGTACGTTTGATAGAAACAGCACACCTGAAATAAAGAAAGAAGCATATCCATTGAATTCTGTGCTTTTGTCTCCGACCACCAGCTCACAAACCCAAACCTTTACACAATATTTCAGTTAAACCAGTGCGATACCCCTTCATACATCCAGCTTTTTGCAGCCTCGTCACACCTGCCATAAAGGTTCAATACACTGAATGTATACCTGGGGACCCCTTACTGTGAGGGAGCAGCACTACTGCCACGCCACCGTGCCCCCAAGTTTAATACATGTTTTAATGCATTTTAACATGAAAATGATATTAAATATTTATCTTAGCATTCTAAATTTATGTATTCTGTGTGGCGATCACTGCCTGTGGCTCCTCTCAGTGTAAGACGAAGTCAGTTTAAGAAGCACATAGCGATTAACAACTGGGGTAGGGAACACATAATACAAAGCATTTAATATGCTACATTAATTATGCCAGATTTTAAGAAAATCTAGTAAATTAAACATTGATTTTAAGATGAAGTTGAAGACATGGCAAAGTTAAACTAGAGAGAAAAAAAACAAGGGTTTAAACTGGAAATGTCGAGATTAAAGTGAAAATGTCAATTTTAATCTCAACATAAACAACACGAATATAGTGGAAATTTCAAGAATAAAGTTGACATGTTGACTTTAACCTCTGCATAAACGTGAGCTTAATGTGGAAATGTCAAGAACAAAATGGAAATGTCAACTTTAATCTCGACATAAACAGCAAGCTTACAATGTAAATGAAGTCGACATGTCAAATTTTTTCTCGACATACATTTTTTTTCTTCTTTGTGGCTCTAACACGCTTCCGTAGGAACAACCACTTTTTAAAATATTTTTTATTTTTATTATACGTTTACCTGTTGTCTCTTGCTGGGTATGAATGGTATAATAATTTAAATATTATATATTCATTCTTGTCATTTATTTATAGACAGGCACACACCTGTCTATATAAGGTCCCACAGTTGACAGTTCATGTCAGAGCACAAACCAAGCATGAAGTCAAAGGAATTGTCTGTAGACCTCCGACACAAGATTGTCTCGAGGCACAAATCTGGGGAAGGTTACAGAAAAATTTCTGCTGCTTTGAAAGTCCCAATGAGCACAGTGGCCTCCATCATCTGTAAGTGGAAGAAGTTCAAAACCACCAGGACTCTTCCTAGAGCTGGCCAGCTATCTAAACTGAGTGATCGGGGGAGAAGGGCCTTAGTCAGGGAGGTGACCAAGAACCCGATGGTCACTTTGTCAGAGCTCCAGAGGTCCTCTGTGGAGAGAGGAGAACATTCCAGAAGGACAACCATCTCTGCAGCAATCCACCAATCAGGCCTGTATGGTAGAGTGGCCAGATGGAAGCAACTCCTTAGTAAAAGGCACATGGCAGCCCGCCTGGAGTTTGTCAAAAGGCACCTGAAGGACTCTCAGACCATGAGAAAGAAAATTCTCTGGTCTGATGAGACAAAGATTGAACTCTTTGGTGTGAATGCCAGGCATCACGTTTGGAGGAAACCAGGCACCGCTCATCACCAGGCCAATACCATCCCTACAGTGAAGCATGGTGGTGGCAACATCATGCTGTGGGGATGTTTTTCAGCAGCAGGAACTGGGAGACTAGTCAGGATAAAGGGAAAGATGACTGCAGCAATGTACAGAGACATCCTGGATGAAAACCTGCTCCAGAGCGCTCTTGGCCTCAGACTGGGGCGATGGTTCATCTTTCAGCAGGACAACGACCCTAAGCACACAGCCAAGATATCAAAGGAGTGGCTTCAGGACAACTCTGTGAATGTCCTTGAGTGGCCCAGCCAGAGCCCAGACTTGAATCCGATTGAACATCTCTGGAGAGATCTTAAAATGGCTGTGCACCGACGCTTCCCATCCAACCTGATGGAGCTGGAGAGGTGCTGCAAAGAGGAATGGGCGAAACTGGCCAAGGATAGGTGTGCCAAGCTTGTGGCATCATATTCAAAAAGACTTGAGGCTGGAATTGCTGCCAAAGGCGCATCGACAAAGTATTGAGCAAAGGCTGTGAATACTTATGTACATGGGATTTCTCAGTTTTTTCATTTTTAATAAATTTGCAAAAACCTCAAGTAAACTTTTTTCATGTTGTCATTATGGGGTGTTGTGTGCAGAATTCTGAGGAAAAAAATGAATTTAATCCATTTTGGAATAAGGCTGTAACATAACAAAATGTGGAAAAAGTGATGCGCTGTGAATACTATCCGGATGCACTGTTTAAGTATAGTAGACCCCCACGAAGTCGCGATTCAAAGTTCGCGGCCTCAGTCATTCACGGATTTTTCCTTAGAACCTAACTAACAATTGTTACCGGAAACCGCAAATATCCTCCGCAATTTTTATGGCTTTTATTGTGGCAATACTGTACTGTAGAGAGAACCGAAGGCTTGGGATGGTGAAAGTAGCCAATAGAATTTGAAACTGCAACTCCCAGCAGTCCCTGCAGTGGATCTGATTGGTCTTCTGTAGAGGGTGCTGGGGCTGTTGAGGTCAAAGGGTGTCAGCGCTGCTTTTAAAAAGGGGGCCGGTGACCAAAAGCAAAAAAAAAGTTTTTGTAATTTGTGTTTCAAGTTCCTGTCTGTCTGCCTTCTGTTGGGTTACCTGTACTTATTAATTTTGTCCTGGATTGTTTGGTGCGTCTGGATTGTCTGCCTGTGTACATGAGGACTGTAAGTGGATTCATGGCCATCCTGTAAAGAAAGGAGCACTCCTGAACCCGTCCACCCGTCTTCACCATTTCAGGAACTACCGGTAGGACTATCTTTATATTCCCATTCAACGTGCGGATCTCTGGGCTATCTATTTTCATCATTACATTTCATCTGTTGCCGTTTTTCATGAACTTTTTCATGATTTACTGTGTGTGTTTTGTTTGTGCTTTGATGTATTTAATGTGTAATCGCCATAAGGGGAACAAGGGTGGTATCGTTGTTTTCTCATTTCATTTGTTTTCATTACATTCTTTATTTGCTGTTTGATTACCGGTTTGCTTTGTTTTTGTCTCTGTTTGTGAGTGTGTGCTGGTCAATTGGGTGTGTCCCTGGAATCTCCACCATAAAAATAAATAAATCACTGTTGATGGTGTGAATCTTAGCGGCACTGGACCGCTACAGCGTTATTCATTTCTCCTTGTTGCTGATTGACTGTGATACATCTCCAGCTGAGTGTTCTTGTGTTTTCCGTTTACTTAAAAGCCTGAGCAGCACCTGTCCTTTTTGGCTGATTGCTTTGCTTCTCTTTCCTCCCTCAGACATTCTCTGCTCCTGTTGGGGGTTGTGCTCCCCTATGATGTTTGTCTATTGTTTAATCGATAGCTAACTGCATACTGAGGTTTTACGTCTGAAAGAGACATGTTTGTTTGAAGTGTTTCAATAAAGTTCCTGTCTCTACAATCTCCTGTGTTTCTGTGACCCAAGAGTGACACCCTGTGATTGAGCAGCTGCACTAAGCCTAGCCTGCCAGCGTCAGTGCTTACCTCTGTTTGCTTGCGTGCTGCCAGTTCAAGTGCAGTTGGCTCAGTGATTTCATCCATGGAATCAGTTGCACCTTGTACATATTGTTCCAGTAGTTTTTTTAAATGGTTTTTACTGTTCATTAGCAGTGTGTAAAATAATCAGTGTTGCAGTAATTGTGATGCTCTTCCATTAAAGTGTTCCATTAAAATTTCACTTTTTCTTTGTTAATTGTGACGTCTACTTAAAGTGTAGCAAAAAAGTATTTGGCGTCCAGGGATGCATTAACCCCCAAGTATGTGGCGGTTTAAGGCTTAAAGCGCCAAGATGCCACCGAAATGAGCTGCACTGTCTAAGGCTTCTGTCAATGAATTACAGCACATATAGCGGTAACATCTGTATTTTACATTCTAGCACAAGACATAGCAGTACAGTATACAGGTTTACCTTTACATTCTTCATTTTTAGGTAATGTATTAAGCTGAGTTTGAAATTAAATTAAAGTGTTTTGGGGGCATAATTAGGGTTTAAACTAAGAAAATAGGCATTTTTTTTAACCACATCCAAAATTCGTGGATTTTCACAATTCGCGGGTGCTCTAGGAACGTAACCCCCGCGAATTTTGGGGATGTACTGTATACTAAATAGAAAATCGACCTGGGCATTGTTAAACAAAATGTAAACACTAAAGTGCAAAACAAACCTTCACTCTTTATCTGAAACTGCATTGTCCAATCTGACCTACTGATGAGGGCAAACTGATCAGCAGGAGTGACATTGGAGCATCACACAAGTGGCAGAATTTGCAGCTTTCCTTTTGGTTGCTAAAAGCGCAATAAGTGTTTAAATATAAATGCACTGTATTTTCTAGTAATTCAGAAACATGTTCTTATATATAATTTTCAGTTGCTGCCAAATGCACTTTATATTGCTGTTGAATATTTAGTAATTGTTTTAAGTGTTTCAAGTATGACGTTCACAAACTACTACATTAACATTTTTAATATGCATAATGCAATCCGGGATTGGCACTCCAGCCATCATAAAAAACCTCACACTGTTCCAGAGTGGTGCTGAGGTGTCACCCACTGCACTCGGGTTCCAGTCCAGGTGGTTCATTGCGTGGTGGCTGCAGCAACATGACAGCAGCACATTATCAGCAGGTGCACCAAAACACTAAAAGCCCAAGAACACTCTATGCTGTGTGTTCATTAGAACAATGTTTTTTTCTTTTTTGGAAGATCCTAAATTGGGTGATAAACTCTATGGACATATAACAAGTTCTGTTTATTCACATGTATAAAAGGCTAGCACATTTTCCTGATACACAAATGTATTTGGCCTACTTTCATTCTGATGTGTTGCACCGCACTAATCAGTTTATTGAACCATCAAAGAAAGAACTCAGATTATCTCAATAATAAGAAAATGAATGGGAGATTCACAAGGCTTCATGCTTTTGTTGAAAGTTCTCTTATACGTGTGGACTAAGTCATAAAGAAAAATAGTGCCATGCAAATGTAACTCAATTTCCAGTAGTATATCTAGCATGGAAAGGGTTAAAGGACTTCATGACCTTGAGATAAAAACAAAACATTTGTCTTTTATCCCACATGGCAAACCCAGCAGAAATACCTATACTAAAAAAGTAGCAAATGTATGACATGTAGTACAAGACAAGAACAGTCCGTCTGTACCTGAACAAATGCAGTTTTCCTTTATTTTTTAGAGACATTCAAAATTCATTGCATATTTATCAAAAATGCAATAAATGCATAAATGATTTTTTACTGGAGTTTATATTTAATGTATTATTATTATTATTTAGCAAATGCCCTTACCCAAAATAAATTACACATTTACTTGTGAGAAAAAACCTTAAACAACCTGTTTTATCTCAAAGCATTAAAAAAGTTTGTCTTTTTTAATTGAACTTTCTGGTTTATAATTAGAAATGATTTGTCCAAGTATGAATGAGTTAATAGCCAGGAACAGCAACCCAGCAAGCCAGATTAAGTCAAAGGTGTTCTTTCCTTCAAATTCCAGATAGTATGCAGGAGCCAACCACAAGCCCTAAACACAAAAAATAATAATTAATAAATTAAACAAGTAGTGTATCACATGCCAAGAAACATTTCTAATTGGGTAAACTATGGTGCTGTTACTGCAGAGTTTGAAGACATGGATTCTATGAGGACTAGAATTTTCATTTTTTTTACACTACCGGTCAAAAGTTTTAGAAACCTCAGTTTTTCTGGAAATACATTCAGTTTAATGTCTTAATGCAGGGCTATTCAATTACAAATTCAGTTGGGCCAGATTGTCAAACCAAGGTTAGCTGGGCCAGTCATTTTAGTGGCAAAGCAGCTCGTAATGACAAATTTTAAAACCAACACAAACAAATTTATTGAAAAACATAAGGTTTATTCGTTGTTTCTCTTTTAACTTTGGTCAGTTTGCAGAGCAAAAGGTGCATACAAAAAGAGCTGAATTAACAGAATCTGAGGTAGCCCCTATTTTTTCCACTTACAAAAGAAAAAAAACTGACCTAGGCTACATATCTGACCTATCTGATCACAAAGTGCATAAAACAAAATAGTGCACAGTAGTAGGCTATTAGAAATAACATTGTTTCCTTTTGAAACAAAATAAACAACTTGCACACATTTGACCCAGGAACATCTCAAAGTGCATAAAATAAAAAGTGCACAGTATTCACAACTATAACAACACTGAGGGAACATATTTTAAATCACCATGTGTGATTAGGCATGCCTCTGTTACGCATCCTACATTATATTGATGTATTGTAGGCTACAGTTACCCTGCTGACTTAGTGGGAGAAGTGACATTTTTTGTTTTGAACGAGAGCAGTGACTTTAGGCTCGTAAGTTGTCAATGCAATTCGAAGGCATTGGTGGAGAGTATGGTCAGTCAGGGAGCAACGAGAGTTGCTTTTTATGGAGTTCATGTGTGAAAAACTTGACTCACATGTATATGTTGATCCAAACATACTGAGCATGACGATCGCTACTTTCTTAATGTTAGGGAACTGATGTGCGTTGACATCAGTCCAAAACATTGCAGGCCCGTTAGTGGAAAGCTCCTGTGCCATGGTTACAGATGACTGCATGTCAACAAGTTCGAGTGTGAATTTCCCCTCGTCAATGGAAGGGACCAGTTTCTTAGCTCTGGCGGATAAGTCCCCTTCTATTGCAACAGTGAACGGGTCTCTGACAAAAACGGCCAACTCTGTGGGCAGATCAAGTCAATCCAATCGACCAGAAAAGTTATTTTTCAACATCGCAATGAAATCTGTCATCACATCCGTGATTTGTGCGGGGGATGAGATGCATTTGCGGAGTGTCGGAAAATGCAGCATTCGGCCTGTGCTCAAATCATTTGCGAAAAGGTCCAGTTTAACTTGGAATGTGCACATCTGTTCCACAAGGTCGATGACAGTTTTGTCTCTGCCTTGTAGTCCCAAATTGAGATCGTTCAGGTGTTTGAATGTGTCTCTCAGAATGCAGGCATCGGCCATGAAGTTGTCGTCCAGTATGCGACTCAAGTGCGTTTCTGCCTTTTTTTGCTTGCTGCCGCGGAGGAAAGTTATGATCTCTTCTCTGAGACCGCAGAAACGCTCCAGTGCTTTGCCTTTGGACAGCCACCTCACGTCATTATGCAAAAGAAGGTCGTGGTGCTCAGCAGACATTTCTGACAGCAGCATGCGGAATAAGCGGTGTTGGAGGCTTGATGTGGAGCGAATAAAATTAATTATAGCCATAACGCTGTCCATTGTCGTTTTGAGCGCCCCGTTTAGTTTTGCGCACAACACCGCCTGATGCACAATGCAGTGTAAGGAGATCAACTGAGGTGCAACAGCGGACCAACGTGCTGCCAAACCATTCACTTTCCCTGTCATGGACGGAGCCCCATCTGTCACAAGCATGCACACACGCTTCATATCCAGACCACTGTCTTTAAAAAAGGCGGAAATTTTCCCAAAAACTATATCGCCAGTTGTGTGTCCTTCTAACGGCAGTAGGCCGAGCAGCTCCTCTCGGAAGCATTTGCCATCAAAAAAACGGACATATATGCACAACTGAGCAGTATCAGTTTTGTCTGTGGACTCATCTACTGCTATAGACATAGTATCAGCTTTCATCAGGTCTCCTAACAGCGTTTCATACACATCTGCAGCAAGAATTTCAACCCTACGAATGTTTGAAGTATCTGACAGGGGTACGTTTTTTATAGCAGATACCACGCTCATTTTAATTTTATCGTCATTTATCACCTCATCCACGACAGCCAGCATACAGTCCTTCACGGTTTCAGAGTCTGTGAATAGCCTTTTCTTTTTTGCCAGTATCCAGGAAACACGAAGGGATGCTGCAGTAGCTCTCTCTTGGGCTGTGAATGACCGCACCATGGTAGTACTGCTCCGGTTGTAAGATGCAATCAAACTCTGCACTTTTGCAGCCCTCTCTTGAGATCCCTCTGGAAAATTGGTGCGAAAAGTGTGGTGTTTCTCAACATGATGCCTCCGCACATTGTAATCTTTAAATACTCCAACGCACTCATTACAAATTAAACACATTGGTTTGGCGTTTGGATGTGGCGGTAAAATAAACAAGTATTTGTCAGTCCAGGCAGGGTTAAACTTACGGTTTTCATTGGCAATTTTACGTTTCAGTGTTGAGAAAGACATATTGATAGTAATCTAAGCTACTACCGGCACGCTCTGCATTGTTTGCGTGTTGCAGGCTACGTAATTTATGTAGGAATGCGCGTTTTTGGCGGGACCATAGACTTAAATACTTTATATTTATATTAATATACTATATATTTATATTAATATAATATATATATTTATATAAAATTATATTAAATAACAATTTATGAATAATATATATTAATTTATTATCTATGGGCGGAACCACGGGCTGGGCCACTCGGAGGTTGATTCTGGGCCGCATGTGGCCCGCGGGCCGCCAATTGAATAGCCCTGTCTTAATGGTTCATTAAATCAAAGCACAGAACAAATAAACAATGGCAAATTAAAAAAAAAAAGTTGAGGAATCATTAAGTGTACATTTTATTCAAAGTTTTGATTCATCAGAGTAGCCATCTTTGGATGATGTAACAGCCAAACTGTGGTAACCCTTTTGATTCAGAATGCCAGTCACTCTGTGCAAGTCACCAACTCTGCCTAAAGCAGAAGAACCCCAGATAATTACACTTCCTCCTACTGTTTGACAGTTGGTGTCACACACTGAGAAACCATCCTTTCACCAACTCAACGGTGTACAAACACCCTGTGGGATGAACCAAAGATTTCAAATTTTGAATCATCGGTCCAGGAGACCATCTTTCAGTCTGCAGTAGTCTACAATACCCTGTTTTGTCCTCTTACTTCCACTCACCATGTCAAACCTGCAGTACAAAGTCTCCTCTTCACAGTAGAAACTGAGACTTGCCTTTTTTGACCACTGTTAAGCCGTGCTCAAAGCTGTTGTGCTCTAAGGCACCTATCACACAAGCTGGTGACCCTTAGAAACTTATCTTCTGATTGGGTTGTGACTTTGGGTCTGCCAGATCTCTTCCTATCAGAGTTTCTTCCAGTTTCCAATTAACCTTTGGATTATGTAGGGACACAGTACTCACTGACACTTTTTTTTGCAATTTCTTTAAATGAAAGGTCTACACTTCTAAGGGTAATAATGTTCTGTATCATTCATTTGTGTAATATTGTCCTAATAGTACTTCGAAAGTTGTAGTACCTTCGATTTGCAAAGCTTCATTTACTTTAACTGCTGCAGAAGGTTTTATCCTATTAGCTGTTCCCTGAAGAAGGCCCATTTGTAATATTCGGAAATTTCCTTTTTTTTTTTTGCAAACCTCAACTTTAAATTTCAACCTTTTCAATTTTTTACGTCATTCATTGCATTTCAACAGATTAAATCTGAAGTAAAACTGGAAAAACAGGTGTTCTAAAACATTTGAATGGTAGTGTAGGTATATTAAATCAAATTTAATTCTAAATTATTACATGTACCAAGAACCAAATTTACATAATAAAACAATATGTGGAAATATTATATTGCTATGAATATGAATATCCTGCATAGCATTTAGGTAATCAGGTTTAGGGTGTTTTGCTTTTCCTTTTAAAAATAAAAAAAATAAAATTGCATTTTCCCAATACACTACTGTATTTCCTAAGAAATTTTACCATTCATTCTTGGTCTGTCTGGTCTGCCTGTTTTGTTTTCTCAGTAATTTAAAAATAGTGTCTGAATTTTTCTTTCCCACCTTTTCTTTAGTAACCATTAGTATTTTTACAATACTCTGATATATTCTACAATACTCTATAACATTTATTAAAGATATAATGTTTATATAAGATGTAATGTTGGAGATGCTAGATTGCAAAGCTTAATCTAGCAAGATATTTATCAAATCATTGTTTACACTACCTGTCCAGCAAACCATAGGATTAGCAGGCCAAAAACTTTTTTTGTTGACATCACCAAGGAAGGAAGAACCAGAGGAAGTAATGACAAATACCATAAGAAATACTGCAAAAGAAAAAATGTATCAAGCAAGTTAATGATTTATACAGTATTGCAGCTGGTACTAAGCAAACCTAGAAAACATATTCAGTTATTTTTGAAAGGTTTTTTAAACATTGTGACACACCACTGCCTATAAATAGAAAAACAAGGGTAAAAATAATATTATATGACTTTCCACATTTCAAATTATTGTGTATTTGATTTTTGAGAGAATGCTATGACTACAAGATCACCCATATAATATACAGTAATCCCTCCTCCATCGCGGGGGTTGCGTTCCAGACCCCCCCGCGAAAGGTGAAAATCTGTGAAGTATAAACCATACATTTATATGGTTATTTTTATATTGTCATGCTTGGGTCACAGATTTGCACAGAAACACAGGAGGTTGTAGAGAGACAGGAACGTTATTCAAACACTGCAAACAAACATTTGTCTCTTTTTCAAAAGTTTAAACGTGCTCCATGACAAGACAGAGATGACAGTTCTGTCTCATAATTAAAAGAATGCAAACATATCTTCCTCTTCAAAGGAGTGCGCGTCAGAGAGAGAGAGAAAAAAGCAAACTGTCAAAAATCAATAGGGCTGTTTGGCTTTTAAGTATGCGAAGCACCGCCGGACAAAGTAGCTGTAAGGAAGGGAGCAAGCATTTTTCAGCATTTTTTAGAGGAGCGTCCGTATCCTCTAGGCCAGTATGCGAACAGCCCTTCTGCTCACACCCCCTCCGTCACGAGCAGAGAGCAAAAGAGAGAGAGAGAGAGAGAGGGGAAAGCAATCTTTTAACTATGCGAAGCACCATGCGGGAAGCTTATCGCTTGTAAAGCAGCCACATTTAAGCCCAGCAAAGAAGGGAGCACTGTGAAGGTAATCTTTCAGCGTTTATTGAGGAGCGGCCGTGTCCTCTAGGGGTGCGAACAGCCCCCGTGCTCAAAATATATTTGAGGAGTTTTATTTAATACATAATACGCGCTGTGGTTACAAGCCAAGCCAATAGCGTCCCTTGTATGAAATCAACTGGGCAAACCAACTGAGGAAGTGTGTACCAGAAATTAAAAGACCCATTGTACGCAGAAATCCGTGAACCAGCAAAAAATCCGCGAAATATATTTAAATATGCTTACATATAAAATCCGCGATAGAGTGAAGCCGCGAAAGTCGAAGCGCAATATAGCGAGGGATTACTGTATAGACATATCCCTTTAAAATTACACCAAATATAAACTATAGTTGAATTAAGAAATCTCAGAAATTAACATGTAAGAGTGCAAATTTTCTTCAACTCTTAAGGTTTTCACTAATACAAAGGATAAATATCGAACTACTCAATATTAAAAGTAGTGCTGGGCAGTGATTAAAATTTTTAATCATGATTAACCATACGATTGGCGTTGGATGAATGGAATATAAAAGAAAAGGAACCAGCAACTGTGACTAATAACACTGCTAATATAATCCGTGCTGTACAGCTTACGGAGCTATTTCACGTCATCTGCTTTCGCATACGCTCACTTTGGTATTGCAGGCTGCTATGAAAATTCACACAATTGCCTGCTTGCTTTGTCGGGTGAGGTGCATTGCAAACTTTTTAAACCTTAGCAGTACAGCTAGCCACGTGCTTAAAGAGAAACAACTAGTGATGGGCAATGATTAAAATTTTTAATCATGATTAACTGCACGATTGTCTGCGATTAATTGTGATTAATCACAGACCATCACAATAATCACATTGTTATCCGCAAAATTAAATAATGAACTCAAAAGTAGTGTATTGTGTGTATTTGGTTTGCAAACACTTTAAACAAATAAGATGCTTTTTAACAGCAGTATTCCCTTTACATAGTAGCAGTTAAAATATTTCTTGTAAATCTCAACTTAAGCATTAATGTAATCAAATCACTGCCACTGCCAGGGCATTAACATTTTATCTAGTTTGTTATAGAAAAACAAGTTACCCTCAGAATCCAGAGCCACGATCACAACATTATAAAAGGCACATTCTGAGCAACAGCAAGTTAACATTTTTAAATGTTTTCTTTTTTATCTGAACAGATACCAGCATAAACATTTTCTTTTATCAGGGAGCAGCATAAATAGTCTATGTTCAGTAGCAACTCTTCGAGGGCTAATATATTTTCTAAAAAACTCAGTTTTCTGAAAAGCGTACAAAGTAATGGTTTCACACATAAATCAACATAAAAAGTCTGTTGCTTCCTGTTGTGCCTGCTGTCGGCACCTGTTTGCCATTTGCGGCAGCGGAGGCTCAATGGCCAGCACGAATGCATGGTGGGCTGTCTGGATGGCTGTCTTTGTGAGACAGGTGCGCGGGAGTGGCAGTTGCAGTGAGACGCAATATGGTTTGTACTTCCTGTCATTGTAAGTATCTGTCCTCCCAGGCGAATGTTGCCATAGGTGCATCAGCTACATGAATGTGTTCAATATCATGATCAGCTGGGGACCTATCAGATGATACCAGTACCTCACTTTCGTTTTCGATCTACATCTCCAGATCAATTGCATCAAAATCGGAGTCCGACAAATCAGAGTCCGAATCAGCAATAATACGAAAAAAGTCATTCCCGTATTATTTTGCTTTGAGCATTCACTTTGGTATCTCTCCACATGCCATTTTAGAAGCTGTTTGCTCTTCGCTACTCATGCACGCGCAGGGAATCGAGGTTAAATCAACAAAACTAACTTTCCTTCTAGCAAAAGCGTATTGAAAAGCACTCTAAAAAGAAGATCACTGATCTCTATCGATTGAAAGCGAGACTGAGGCTTTCAAAATAATAATAATAACAAAAACTGCGTTAACGAGCGATAAAATAATTGTCTGCATTAATTAATGCGTTTACTCGATAATAAAGCGTTAACTTGCCCAGCCCTAATTAAAAGGTATAGGAAAATATACTGAGGAAATTAAAGTGCTGACCAGAACAATGCTAAAGAAAGTCATCAAAATATTATAAGTCATAAATTTCGCCTGTTCTCAGGTAAACATGTCAAACCACTGAATAAAACTTTTTATCTAGTAAGAATCAGCAATCACACAGGCAGATGATATCCACAGACACCTCTGTCTTACATGGTTTACTACTTGGTCAGTGAACAATGCTTCTTAACTTAACCACTGACAAACCTGATGGATAGAACTTTACACCAGTGATTAGCCAGACTTTATCACCAATTTGTCTTATATGTACATGAGAAACCATTGGCAATCTGTCTGACTACTTTTTCCTGTACAACCTGTTGAAAGCATCAGCTCTCTGTTTTCTGACTGACTTTAACATCTGCTCAGAAGACTGTTCTGAATGGAGTTGGGCATGGGTGCTATACTGTATATAGTTCAGTCATGCTAAAAGTATAGCAAAGTGAACAAGCAAGATTGGTGGTACAGAAAACAAATATTCATGTTGCTGAAGAAGGACATCAACTGACCACCAACGGCCCATTGAACCACTAGGGGTTGTTGCAGCACCCTAACCTCAGACACAAACTCACAAACACAAGTCCCATTCAAATAAAAGTAATTTAATTTTACAAATACCTTCCACAGAGGTTCCAAGCACAATAAACACAACTCTCTAAACTCCTTTTCTCCTCCTCTACACCTCTCAGAAGAGCTTTGTCCACTGCCACCCGACTCTGACTTGCCTGGCTGAGGTTGAGTGAGATCTGGAAGTACTTCCGGTGCTAGGGCAAATACTGAAGAAAGTAATTTGGGTAATTCGAAGTCCCAACATAAAGAGATTGTTAACCCTTTCACCTCCTCCTGGCAGGCCTCACAGAACACCACAGGGCTGCACCAAAGCATTACAGGTACCAGCATTCCTGGAGGAGTCAATGTGGGAACTATACATATATACACATAAATCCATATACATATATTATACATACATATATATACACATACATAAATACATACACATATATATATACATACATAAATACATACATATATTATATATACTGTATACATGCATAAATACTAGGGGTGAGCGGTATGACCAAAATTCTATATCACGGTATTTTTCTAAATTATCCCGGTTTCACGGTATTCGATGGTATTTTTTTCCCCATGCATGAGTGGATGTTAACCACATTTTCCACTGCAATTACTGGCTAAGAATAACCTATTCCACTGTCAAGAGTATTGTAAATTGTACAAAAAAAACATTTTAATGTGCACACAAGTATTAATACAGGTTTGCATTGCCCCATAAAGTGATAGTTTTTAAGGGGGTGGCACTAATGGAGAAGGTATCACATTGCATGACAGATGCAGTCAAAATATAGAACCTTTTTATTGAACAAATTTTGCAAAAACTTAAACTATAATTTTGACAACATATTTTCAACCATACAAAGAGGCATTTAGACTTAATAAAATATCCAGAAGTGCTTGTCAAATGTTGTATTGCACTGAATATGTCTTAGAAAAGGAATAAATAGTAAATATTTTTTGTAAACCAACTACACTTTCTGTTAATGTTAACAATCTCTGTCCACTGACACGTTAAAGTGACTTTTTTAAACAACTTTATCATCATTAAACTGCATAATATTCAAACTAATAAATAATAACAATAAAATAAATAACAGTATTATTACTGATAGTTGCACTATTGCTTCAAGACTTCAAGCCCAGGTGCATTACACAGTATTCACCAAAATTCACCAAATTAAAATAAAATAAAACAAGTGCAACTTGGTGATGACATCTTTACCAACTGAACCATCATTTAGGCAAACTGCATTAATATGGACCTTGCTTCAAGCTAAGCTATATGCATAAAAAATAAACCTGCAACTTGCATTTATAATGCTATTTGTGGTATAGCCCTACGGAATCGTATTAGGGCCACGGTGAAGAAAAAAAAAATGGACACAGGGAAGAAAAAAACAAACTATATGTCGAGAATAAAGTCAACATTTCCACTTCATTCTCGCCGTTTATGTCGAGATCAAAGTCGACATTTCCACTTTATTCTCGCTGCTTATGTCGAGATTAAAGTCGACATTTCCACTTTACTCTCGCCGTTTATGTTGAGATTAAAGTCGACATTTCCACTTTATTCTCATAGTTTACTTCATAACTAAAGTAGAATGTCGTAAACTAAACTTCTTCCTAAAATCAATGTTTAATTTACTAGATTTTGTCAAACCCCGTCATAAGCTAATGCAGCACATTAAATGCTTTGTGTTAAGTGTTCCCCGACCCAGTTGTTAATCACTACTTTTCTTAAACTGACTTCCTCCGCACTAAGAGGAGACAGCAATCACCGCACAGAATCCATTCACTTCATGATATTCCTGCTTTCTGAAAATTTAGAATGTTAAGATAAATACTTGATATCATTTTCATGATGAAATGCATTAAAGCAGGTATTACACATGCACGGTAGTGAGGCGGTAGTGCTGCTCCCTCGCAGTAAGGGGTCCCAAGGTGTATGTTCAGTGTAGAGAACTTTATGGCAGGTGTGATGAGGCTCCAAAAAACTGGATGTATGAATGGCTATCGCACAGGTTTAACTTAAATATTGTGTAAATGTTGGGTTTGTGATCTGGTGGTCGGAGACACGAACACAGAATTCAATGCATGTTCTTCTGAGCAGGCTTTCTTTATTGCACATGTGCTGTCTCTATCTGATGTACCAAAACCCCAGTTCCTGTCCTTCCTTTTTCTTTCACCACATAACCAATCACCACACGATAAACGTCTTTGTGAAATTAAAACTAGTTATAAATTTAGCCCACGGAGTGTTCAGAACTTTAAAAATATCTTCGTTATACATGTTTAATTATGCCATCCATTCAGAGTTGCGCCCATCTCTGAATGAGTCGCCAGCACATCGCAGGATCGATACAAGCAAAACATACACTAGCAGGGTCAATATAGCATAACAAAACCCCACATCCTACATGACTTTGAAAGAAAACTGAAGCACGCCGAGTAAACCCACCATAAAAACATGCAAATACAAGGCAGGGTACACCCAAGACACCTTTGCTGCAAGGCAGCAGTGCAACCTCAACGCCGCCGTGCCCCCCATATGATTAATGTATGCTTTAATGCATTTCACTATGAAAATTACATTATTTATCTTAGCATTCTAAAGGTTCAGAGAGCAGGAAGATCATGAAGTGAATGTATTCTGTGCGGCGATCACTGCCGGCGCCTCCTCTTAGTGCAAGAAGAAGTCAGTTTAAGAATCTCGGAGAACACTTAACACAAAGCATTTAATGTACTATATAACTTATGATGGGTTTTGAGAAAATGTAGTAAATTAAATATTCATTTTACGATGAAGTTTAGTTTACGATGTTCTACTTTAATGACAAATTACGAGAATAAAGTCAACATGTCGACTTTAATCTTGACATAAACGGCGAGAATAAAGTAGAAATGTCGAGAATAAAGTCAACATGTCGACTTTATTCTCGTCATAAGCGTCAAGATTAAAGTGGAAATGTCGAGAATACAGTCAACATGCCGTCACACTATTACACAGTACCCAGGTACATTACACTGTATTGAAAACAAATAAAACAAGTACAACTTGGCTTGCAGTATTATCCAGTAGTATAGAAACAGTATTTACACATCTGACCTTTTAAAACTAAAGTATCTCCAGGCAACGGACGCGACTCCTTTTTCTCGGCAAAAGTTCTTCAGTGTCATCATGTTCAACTTTATCGCCGGCTTCAGTTTCGGAATGTTCCCTGTCCATTTTCACCACGCAATACCTACACCACCATACCTATTTAGTGGTGTAGCAGTGAAAAACAGCCCACATGAAACAAATCTGTATTTAGCGGTGTAGCAGTGAAAAAGGTCCCCACTTGAACAGTTTCCCGCTGCGCCACGTTCCGAACGTCGTTTAGGCAATTTAAACCGGTGTTGCGGTATAAGAAAAATCCATATCATAAAAAAAATAAAAAACGGTTTTCGGTATGAACCGGTATACCGCCCAGCACTAATAAATACATATATATATAATACATATTATTTATATATATATATATATATATATATATATATATATATACACAGTAGATCCCCACAAAGTCGCAGTTCAGAGTTCACAGCCTTAGTTGTTCGCGGATTTTTCCTTAGAACCTAACTAATAATTGTTAGCGGAAACTACAAATATCCTCCGCAATTTTTTTATGGCTTTTTTCGTGGCAATACTGTACTGTATAAAGAATACAAAGCAACTGTAGAGGAAAACACGGCTTGGGATGGTGAAAGTAGCCAATCTGAGAGTGTTATTCATTTCTCCTTGCTGCTGCCCTGTGACGCATCTCAGGCAGATGCAGCCCAGCATTCCCGTATCATAACAGTTTACCGCGTTTAGCTATCTCGAGTGTTTCGGTGAGTGTTCTCGTGTTTTTCGTTTTGTTCTTCTTAAAGCCCTAAAATGCCGCCCAAACGCCCTGTACCTTCTAAGGCTTCTGGCATTGAACCTAAGCTCCAGAAGAAGTTTAAGACACTCCAGGAGAAGGTTGAACTACTGGATTTGCTTCGGGAACTACAAAGTTATTCTGCAACTTCCCATCACAATGTTCCTCAAACCTATCAAGAAAAGCCAGCACGAAACCCCACCAGAAGAAGACCTATCAGAAGATATGACTCATCCTGAAGCACCTGAAGAAGAGGTGCCACCTGAGGAGCTGTAAATCCTCTGGTTTGCTGTGCAGTCATTATCTTCATTACATACCTTCATCATACTGCACAGCTAATTCATCGTCATCTTCAATCAATATCATTCATTATTGGTGAGTACCCGTACATTTTACTGTATTTTTATTAAATTATTACGTATTTACCTTACTTATACCAAAGAAAACGACAGTGCATACCAAAGAATACACGCTTCCATGAATTACATTATATATAGGGGTAACATCGGTATTTTATATTCTAGCAATTCGGGAAACATAGCAGTACCGTACTATACAGTATACGGGTTTACCTTTACATTCTTTTTTTTAGGGTAATGTATTAAGCTGAGTTTGAAATGAAATTAAAGTGTTTTGGGGGCATATTTAGGGTTTCAAGTATAAAAATAGGCATTTATAGGCATTTTTTTGACCAAATCCAAAATTTCTGGTTTTTCACAATTCGCGGGTGCTCTAGGAATGTAACCCCCGTGAATTTCGGGGGTCATCTGTGTATGTATATATATATATATATATATATATTGTCACACACGTGTGTTTAGGGGACAACCAAAAGGCCTGAATAAATGAAGTTCCACGCCAAACCAGGGGGTGGTGAAGTGCACTAATTCTCTCCCTTAATTCCTTGCAGACCATTCTCAGGAAATCCCACCCTGTTTGGGGTAGCCAATGACGTCACTTCTGGTTCCGGTCCTGATGGCATCACTTCCCCTGTGAGGGTTTAAAAGCCGCCATCTTAAAGAAGATACTCAATTCTGTTTTGGACTCAGTTGTGTAAGCATTTTTGCAGCCAGGAAATATTATACGGGTGGCTGCCCCAAACCTTCGCAATGTCTTTGTGTCGTTCTTGTGACAATATATATATATATATATATATATATATATATATATATATATATATATATATATATATATATATATATATACACACACACACACACACACACACACACACACACACAGAAGACCCCCGTTCAGAGTTTGTGGCCTCAGCCATTCGCAGATTCTAATAACTGTTGACTTTGAAACAGAAACTCCCAGCAGTCCCTGCAGTGGCTCCGATTGATCTTCTGCTGAGGGTGCTGGGGATATTGGGGTCAAAGAATGTCAGCGCGGCAATTGCCATTGAGCCACTGGCAGTTCACTGTTGAGTATGGAAGCTATGGCGGCGTACACGGACACAGCGGCTTGGTGCTCTTCGTTTCAGTGTTTAGTGTGTGCTAGTATTACTACTTGTTTTACCTACATCTTGTCGAGCCAACAACATCTACAGCCAACAGGAACTTCTCAAGATCGGAGTGTGCAGCAAGGGGAGTGTTTCACCAGAGTTTCTCTGCTCCCACGACATTCTGGCAGACATAGCGAGGAGTCCCGGCTCTCTGTGGATTATCATCCCCACGGGTAGGTGACGGAGTCAGCATAGAGAGAGAAAACAAAAGCTAGGCTGTAGGGCTGGCGCGTTAGCGAGGTTACATAGGCAGCCTGTTAAACCACCGCTCCCCAGTGTTTTTCTCACCAATGCCAGATCTCTTGTCAACAAAATCGATGAACTGAGGCTACAGGCGGCAACAAATAACATCGTAAAGAACAGTTGCGTTCTGTTGATCACAGAATCCTGGCTTCATTCATTGATCCCGAACTCTGCTATCCAGCTAACAGGCTACACTGCACAACGCCATGACAGGACCAGTGAATCTGGTAAGAGCAGAGGAGGGGGGCTGTGTGTGTACGTAAATAACTACTGGTATATAAATACAGTGACTGATCCCCGAACCTGGAGTACGTGACTGTTAGATGCCCCTAATGGGAGTAGCCAAAAGAAGAAGAAGATGCAGACCCATATACTGTATCTCCCTAGAGAGTTTACTGTGGTCATGATTACAGCTGTTTACATAGCACTGGATGCTAATGCAAACTCGAATATCAAACTTTTACACCACAGTATAAGCAGTCAGCTGACCAAACATCCCGAATGCTGTGTATATTGTTGCTGGGGACTTTAACCATGTGGATTTAAAACCTGTGCTCCCTAAATTCCATCAGTACGTCAAGTGTGCCACCAGAGGAGCTAACATTTTGGATATTTTGGAAGTCTACACAAACATTAAACAGGGCTACACCACTACCTCACCTGGGCCACTCTGACCACACGTCACTGTTTTTAATTCTGGCATACATCCCACTCAGGAAAACTGCCCCTAACAGCACAAGGACAGTTAAAACTTGGCCAGATGGAGCCTCTCAGCAGCTGCAGGACTGTTTCAGTAGGACCAACTGGGACATCTTTGAACACCCAGACCTTGAAATGTTTAGTAACAGCATACTGTGTTATATTAAGAACTGCACAAACATTGTCACAGTGGATAAACGTATCCGGGTCTACTCCAATCAGAAGCCCTGGATGACCAGGGAAGGCTGCTGAAAGAGAGGAACACTGCCTTCAAGTTTGGTGACAAGGTCCTCTACAGCACAGCCCGTGCCAGCCTAAAGATGGGTGTCCAGCATATGATCAACTACAGGACCAGTCCTGGAGCTGTGGGAGGTGATTTATCACTGGCTGAGGAACTGCACCACTACTATGCCCAGTTTGAAGTGGATCCACCAGAGACAGCCAGACCCCATCCAGAAACCAACAACAGCCCCATCTTCACAGTGGGGGAGCATGAGGTGAGATGCACGTTGCGAGCTGTCAACCCAAGGAAGGTAGCTGGACCTGACGGCATCTCAGGATACGTGCTGAAAGACTGTGCAGACCAACTGGCTGGGGTCTTCACCAGGATATTTAACCAGTCTCTGTCCCAGTCCACTGTACCATCCTGCCTGAAATCCTCTGTTATAGTGCCTCTGGCCAAGAAAGAGACCATCACCAGTCTTAATGACTTCAGGGCTATTGTCATTAAGACCACAGGCCAGTTGCACTGACCCCTGTGGTTATGAAGTGCTTCGAGAAGCTCATCAGGAACCACATCATGTCATTCATTCCTCCCATGCTTGATCCGCCCAGTTTGCCTAGTGGGCAAACAGGTCTACGGAGGACGCTGTGGCCACTGTTCTCCATGTCGTTCTGTCCCATCTGGAGCAGCAGGGGAGCTACGCACAGCTGCTCTTCATAGACTTCAGCTCTGCCTTTAATACCATCTTACCCCACAGACTGGTGACCAAACTGTCAGACATAGGACTTCCACACTCCACCTTCCTTTGGATCAAGGACTTCCTGAGTGATTGCACTCAGAGGGTTAGAGTGGCCCCTACTTCTCCACACTCATCAGCCTCAGCACTGGCTCCCCAAAGGGCTGTGTGCTGAGCCCCCTGCTCTATACCCTGTACACCCACGATTGCATTCCTGCCCACCACAGTAACACAATTGTTAAGTTCACTGATGATACCACGGTAGTAGGGCTCATCTCTGGGGGGGATGAGTCTGCCTACAGGGATGAGGTGGAGCGGCTAACAACGTGGTGTAGAAATAACAACTTTTTCCTAAATATAGCCAAGACCAAGGAGCTCATCGTGGACTTCAGGAAGAAGGCAGACAACATCCAGTCACTCATCATCAACGGGGACTATGTGGAGAGGGTCTCAGACTTCCGCTTCTTGGGAGTCACCATTAGGGAGGACTTGACCTGGGGAACATACACTGCTGAGGTAGTGAAGAAGGCCCAAAAGAGACTACTTCCTGAGGGCTCTCAGGAAGAACAACATCCATGAGAAACTGCTGGTGTCCTTTTACTGCTGCACAGTAGAGAGCATCCTGGCCTACTGTCTCTGTGTGTGGTTCTCCAGCTGCACAGTAGCGCAGAGGAAAGAGCTCCACAGGGTCATTAAGGTCGCCCAGCGGATAGTTGACTGTCCTCTCCCCTCACTAGAAGAACTACATAGTTCCTCTTGTCTCAGGAACATCAAGAAAATTCTTCAGGACCCATCACACCCAGGACATGCATTGTTTGAACGCCTGCCTTCAGGCAGATGTTTCAGATCCATAAACACTAAGACAAATAGACTGAGAAACAGTTTCTATTCTTCATCCATCACCATGCTGAATGCTGCTAAGTGGTCAATCTGACCAAGTGCACCTTCATGTATAATACACTCTCATGTTTACAATGCAACCCTAAGTCAACACTGGCTATAGGACAAGTGCAATACATGTATGTACAATGCATCTGGAAAGTATTCACAGCGCATCACTTTTTCCACATTTTGTTATGTTACAGCTTTATTCCAAAATGGATAAAATTCATTTTTTTCCTCAGAATTCTACACGCAACACCCCATAATGACAACGTGAAAAAAGTTTACTTGAGATTTTTGCAAATGTATTACAGATAAAAAAAATTGAGAAAGCACATGTACATAAGTATTCACAGCCTTTGCCATGAAGCTCAAAATTGAGCTCAGGTGCATCCTGTTTCCCCTGATCATCCTTGAGATGTTTCTGCAGCTTGATTGGAGTCCACCTGTGGTAAATTCAGTTGACTGGACATGATTTGGAAAGGCACACACCTGTCTATATAATGTCCCACAGTTGACAGTTCATGTCAGAGCACAAACCAAGCATGAAGTCAAAGGAATTGTCTGTAGACCTCCGAGACAGGATTGTCTTGAGGCACAAATCTGGGGAACGTTACAGAAAAATTTCTACTGCTTTGAAGGTCCCAATGAGCACAGTGGCCTCCATCATCCGTAAGTGGAAGAAGTTCAAAACCACCAGGACTCTTCCTAGAGCTGGCCGGCCATCTAAACTGAGCGATCGGGGGAGTAGGGCCTTAGTCAGGGAGGTGACCAAGAACCCGATGGTCACTCTGTCAGAGCTCCAGAGGCCCTCTGTGGACAGAGGAGAACCTTCCAGAAGGACAACCATCTCTGCAGCAATCCACCAATAAGGCCTGTATGGTAGAGTGGCCAGACAGAAGCCACTCCTTAGTAAAAGGCACATGGCAGCCCGCCTGGAGTTTGCCAAACGGCACCTGAAGGACTCTCAGACCATGAGAAAGAAAATTCTCTGGTCTGATGAGACAAAGATTGAACTCTTTGGTGTGAATGCCAGGCGTCACGTTTGGAGGAAACTAGGCACCGCTCATCACCAGGCCAATACCATCCCTACAGTGAAGCATGGTGGTGGCAGCATCATGCTGTGGGGATGTTTTTCAGCGGCAGGGACTGGGAGACTAGTCAGGATAAAGGGAAAGATGACTGCAGCAATGTACAGAGACATCCTGGATGAAAACCTGCTCCAGAGCGCTCTTGACCTCAGACTGGGGTGACGGTTCATCTTTCAGCAGGACAACGACCCTAAACACACAGCCAAGATATCAAAGGAGTGGTTTCAGGACAACTCTGTGAATGTCCTTGAGTGGCCCAGCCAGAGCCCAGACTTGAATCCGATTGAACATCTCTGGAGAGATCTTAAAATGGCTGTGCACTGACGCTTCCCATCCAACCTGATGGAGCTTGAGAGGTGCTGCAAAGAGAAATGGGCAAAACTGGCCAAGGATAGGTGTGCCAAGCTTGTGGCATCATATTCAAAAAGACTTGAGGCTGTAATTGCTGCCAAATGTGCATTGACAAAGTATTGAGCAAAGGCTGTGAATACTTATGTACATGTCATTTCTCCGTTTGTTTATTTTTAATAAATTTGCAAAAACCTCAAGTAAACTTTTTTCACGTTGTTATTATGGGGTGTTGTGTGCAGAATTCTGAGGAAAAAAATGAATTTAATCCATTTTGGAATAAGGCTGTAACATAACAAAATGTGGAAAAAGTGATGCGCTGTGAATACTTTCCGGATGCACTGTATGAATGAATAATTTTATTTTTAACTTGAGTAATTATGTTTAGTTTTAATTTTATTTTTGCATTGGAAAATTGCACCTAAATTTTGTTGTACTATGTCTCATTGCAGTCCTGCGGTGGATTGGCACCCTGCCCAGGATTGGTTCCTGCCTTGTGCCCTGTGTTGGCTGGGATTGGCTCCAGCAGACCCCCGTGACCCTGTGTTTGGATTCAGCGGGTTGGAAAATGGATGGATGGATGGATGTCTCATTGCTACAATGACAATAAAGATTTTGATTTGATTTGATTTTGATTTAACTTGATTTGATTTGAAATGCTTATGCGATAAAGGGGATTATCAGAGAAGAACCTGAATAGAAAATATCACTATATGTAGATGATAAGGTGCTATATATGTATCAGATCCAGAAAATACTATGCCAGCAGTCCTAACAGCACTAACAGAATTTGAAAAGATTTCTGGTGTCAGAATTAACTTGAATAAAAGTGTGCTCTTTCCAGTGAACTCTCAAGCACACAATATTAGATTGGACACCTTCCCTTTTATCATTGCAGATCAGTTTAAATACCTAGGGGTAAACATCACAAATAAACTTAAACCTCTTTATCAACAAAATTTTGCTGTCTGCATGGAAAAAATTAAGCAAGACTTGCATAGACGGTCTACCCTTCATCTCACTTTAGCTGGACAAATTAACACTGTCAAGATGAATATCCTTCCTAAGTTTCTTTTTCTATTACAAACAATCCAATATATACATCAATAAATCATTTTTAATAAGTTATATTCAATCATAACCTCATTTATTTGGAATTCAAAACATCAATGTACCCAAAGGGCGACCCTACAAAGGCCTAAAGCAGAAGGTGGAATGGCTCTACTTGCCTTTTATTTTATTACTGGGCAGCAAATATATAAGCTATACTGCATATTTGGACATAAACCTGGACATTTACACAAATAAATGAACATACACTGGCCTAGTCTATAACAGAAATAAAATCATGCAATACTTCTTTATATTCCTTGCTTTGTACCCCAATAAGTACAAGCTATCGCCAATATACTAACAACCCAATTGTGCTTCATTCATTCAGAATATGGAACCAATGTAGAAAGTACATCAAGAGAAGCTTTTATCTGTGGCACCTCTGTACAATAACCACCTTTTTCAATCCTCTGAAACATACACAGTTTTTAATGTCTGGAAAACATTTGGGATTAAATCACTTAGAGATCTGTACATAGACAATGTCTTCGCATCCAATGAACAATTACACTCCAAATTTAGCTTTCCAGCAACACATTTCTTTCACTACCTCCAAATTAGAAACTTTGTTAAACAAAACATGCCCAATTTTCCTCACCTCCCACCAACCTCTAATATGGAAAAAATACTGATCAGTACTCAGACAGCATTTCTGTAATATATAAAAACTTTTTAAAGTCCATCCCTTTAAAAGATCTCAGAGTACAGTGGGAAAATGATCTCTCACTCAACATTTCAGAAAATGAGTAGAAGACAGCCATGCACAGAATTCACTCTGGCTCCGTATGCGTAAAGCATACAATTATTCAACTTAAAATCGATATCTAGCACATCTCTCTTGTTCAGAATTGTCCAAAATGTTTCCTGGGCAAGATCCAACCTGAGAACATTGCAATCAAGTTCCAGCCTCATTAGGCCATATGTTTTGGACGTGCACAAAATTAACATCATTTTGGACCAAAATCTTTAAATGCCTTTCAGACAGCCTAGGAGTAACAGATCCTAATCCAGTAACAGCTGTGTTTGGTATACTTCCACATGGGTTTAAAGTGGAGAAGGACAAAGAAACTGTAATTGCCTTTACTTCACTATTGGCACATAGACTTATTGTGCACAACTTGTAGAATCCTAATTCAGGAATAAGGAGTCTTGTAATAATTTGCAATAATCACAATTTAATGCAATTGCACTAAATCAAAACGTGCAGTTAAGTTCACTGGTCAGCTGTTAGTAACACCCTCTTTCCTCAGAGCTTGCAAGCAGACGAGAGGATGCCAAAACATTCACAGGCTTTTTCTTGGTTACAGTGTGCTTGTATTGATAAGCAAAAAGTACTGTTAGAAAGTTGGGAGTGTTTGTTAAGCTACCAGTAATATGCCAACTAGAAAAGCATATCATAGCTTAAACTTATACAGTTAGGTCCATAAATACAGTATTTGGACAGAGATGACTTTTTTCTAATTTTGGTTCTGTACATTACCACAATGAATTTTAAATGAAACAACTCAGATGCAGTTGAAGTGCAGACTTTCAGCTTTAATTCAGTGGGGTGAACAAAACGATTGCATAAAAATGTGAGGCAACTAAAGCATTTTTTTAACACAATCCCTTCATTTCAGGGGTTTAAAAGTAATTGGACAAATTAAATAACTGGAAATAAAATGTTCATTTCTAATACTTGGTTGAAAACTCTTTGTTGGCAATGACAGCCTGAAGTCTTGAACTCATGGACATCACCAGATGTTGGTTTAGCTGGATTTGAGCAGACAGTATGTCTCTGAACACCTCAAAATTCATTCAGCTGCTTCTGTCCTGTGTCACATTATCAATAAACACTAGTGTCCCAGTGCCACTGGCAGCCATGCACACCCAAGCCATCACACTGCCTCCAACGTGTTTTACAGATGATGTGGTAAGCTTTGGATAATGAGCTGTTCCACGCCTTCTCCATACTTTTTTCTTGCCATCATTCTGGTAGAGGTTTCATGTGTCCAAAGAATGTTTTTCCAGAACTGTGCTGGCTTTTTTAGATGTTCTTTAGCAAAGTCCAATCTAGCCTTTCTATTCTTGAGGCTTATGAGTGGCTTGCACCTTGCAGTGCACCTTCTGTATTTACTTTCATGCAGTCTTCTCTTTATGGTAGACTTGGATATTGATACGCCTACCCCCTGGAGAGTGTTGTTCACTTGGTTGGCTGTTGTGAAGGGGTTTCTCTTCACCATGGAAATGACTCTGCGATCATCCACCACTGTTGTCTTCCGTGGACGTCCAGATCTTTTTGCGTTGCTGAGTTCACCAGTGCTTGCTTTCTTTCTCAGGATGAACTAAACTGTAGATTTTGCCACTCGTAATATTGTAGCAATTTCTCAGATGGGTTTTTTCTGTTTTAGCAGCTTAAGGATGGCTTCTTTCACCTGAATGGAGAGCTCCTTTGACCGCAAGTTGTCTGTTCACAGCAAAATCTTCCACATGCAAGCACCACACCTCAAATCAACTCCAGGCCGTTTATCTGCTTAATTGATAATGACATAACGACGGACTTGCCCACACCTGCCCATGAAATAGCCTTTGAGTCAATTGTCCAATTACTTTTGAGCCCCTGAAATGAAGGGATTGTGTTAAAAAATGCTTTAGTTGCCTCACATTTTTATGCAATCGTTTTGTTCACCCCACTGAATTAAAGCTGAAAGTCTGCACTTCAACTGCATCTGAGTTGTTTCATTTAAAATTTATTGTGGTAATGTACAGAACCAAAATTAGAAAAAAGTTGTCTTTGTCCAAGTATTTATGGACCTAACTGTATGTACGACTTGTATGTAGACAGCACTTACCTTCCGTGTCAGTTCCACGTTTTTGTGGAATGAATAACAATTATTAACACAGATCGTATTTTATTTCAATATAGAATAGTAATTGGTTGCCTACTTACAAAGCTTTAACAAGACATGTTGCTTACGCTGCTCTTTTTTGATCACCTTGTAAAAAAGACACGAGAACTTGTACTCAGAAATTATCATTCAAATCCCATCAGAAGATTTGTATTAAATACTGATGAAGCAAAGTCATTGCAAAAAAAAGTGAAAAGGATAACTAGGCCAAAGAGGGTAAACTTTTAGCCACCTACTTGTATAAGATCATGTTAAACAGACTTATCAACCATACATGACTTTTGTCCTTAATGGAAGCAAAGTGTTTCTGCAGGCGGGAGGGGTAAAAAAACAATTAGGGTGTTGGCAGGAAAGGGACAAGTAAGGCGAAGTGGATGTAAGAGCAGTACTGTGCAGACCTCTACTCCAAAGCCAAAATAATAAAAAAAAAAGCACAAAAAGTCCCCATTAGTGCAGCACTTGCTTGATTTGGGTCTGGGACATTTAAAGTCTTGCATTGCGCATGCTCTAAAGGATGGCACTTTTTCAGTTGTTATAAAATATTACTGGTATTACCTGTCTTTGTGTGAACATGCTTTTGACACAATTTCCAGTGCATGCTACCATGCTTCTTTTCGGACTTTAAATGGCCAAAATATCTCCACAGTACCAAATTCTTCTGACCCTTTTTTTCAACAATGTCCTTGTCTTTTGAGGCTTGTGCTGTGTCCTTTGGGGTGGCTTCATCAGTAATGCTGATTTTTTCACATTTTCTTTAATATTTTCTGTTGTCATTTTCTCTTTAATCTTGCTCCCACTACTGATGTACTGGCGTACGCGTCTGCTGTAGTACATGTGGTTCTTCCAGCTGCTACTCCCATGCTTAGTGCTCCGTGCGTTAACCTAACCTGACATGTCTGTAACTCTGTTACAGCCACGTGACTGGTTCCGTGCAGCACTATTATCATTATCATAAGCTTTTCATCTTGTCTCTCAAAACATGGATTGAACGAGTTCTATCAACGTTGTATTGATTATGTCTTATATTTCTATCGAGAAAAAGTTATTTCGCGATAATTATCTTTTATCATTTTATCGTCTAGCCCTAGCACCTTTATATGATAATCACCTTTTAATACCCATAACCTTTGGAAATCGGGATTAAAACACTTAAGAGAGACTTGTACATAGAAAATGTCTGCATTTTACGAACAATTACATTTGAAATTTAACTTCCATTACCACATTTTTTTCACTAATTTCAAAGCAGAAACTTTGTTAAGAAGAGCCTCCCTATTTTTCCTTACCTAATACCCAATTCTATTCCAGAAGAAATATTGATCAGTCTTGAAGACTAAGATAGAATAAAAAATATATAAAAATAATTTAAAGTCACATCCTTTCAAAGATCCCAGGGTATGGTAGAGAAAGGATTTCTCACTTATTATCTCAGAGAAGGAGTGGCAGACAGCTATGCATAGCATACACTTAGCTCCATATGCGCAAAACATTCATTCATTGAACTCAAAATCAACTCAAACTTGACTCAGAGTCATAGAAAGGTTTGGGGCAGCCACCTGTATAATTGATTTCCTGGCAGCAAAGTCGTTCAAATGAATACAGCACTGATGTGCGCAAAACCGAGTCCAAAACAGAACTGAGGGAATAGGGAAAAGGTGGAGGCTTTTAAAGGGGAAGACAGGAAGTGAGATCAAAGGGGTCTGGCTCATGAAGATCTTCAGCCATAGGTTCGAGCCCGGATGTGACATCACAGGGGCTGGAGCCGGAAAGGTCTCCTTCCATAGGCTCGGTCCCGGAAGTGATGTCAAGAGGGCCAGGTGGAATCTCCCATGAATGGTCTTCAGGAAAGGGAGAAAAAGAGTCAGTGCACTCTGCCACATCCCGGTATGACTCGGAACTTCCATTACTCAAGCCCTTTAGCTGCCTCCCATGCACACGTGTGTGACAATTATATATTAAAAATTACTAATACATTTTATTTACATATCACCTTTCCCATGCTCAAGGCACTATATTGCCCTTGTTTTTGGCTCTCCACTCTCTCTCTCGGCCTGGGGTTGATTTTAGGTTTGTTAAGTTTGACTCGATTGTATGTAATGTTACTTTCTTTGTTGTTAAAGTAAATCTTGATTGTATGGAATGTTAACTTATTTTAATGGAATCTACAAAAAAAAAATAAATAAATAAAAAATGCTACTAATTTTAAAAGGAACTTTACATGACAGCTCAGTCTACAAGCACACCACGAATTATTATATGACAAGGCATAAATTCTAACATTTCCTTTTGTTTTGGAGCATAAAACTGTGAATCTTCTCCTTAACCTCCTTAGCATTAGACCTGAGCATCACTTGGGCTATAAAAACAGTGCTAAAAGCGTTAGTCCCGAGCATCACTCAAGCAACTGTATAGACACGTCTCGTGTAAGCGTTAGACCCATGGATTACTCTGGCTGTAAAAGTGCCAACAGTAAAGCTCTGCAAAAGATGTAGGCATGTCTTTGCACGCGACACGCCTGAGTGTAATCCAGCCAACAGTGCAGACATGTCTTCTTCTGTCCTTATAATGGTGTGTCATAAGAAACATTTTTCAGCAGCCCAGGTGTTGCACACTCTTTGACAGTGAAACTGTCTTCAGGCAGTGAGATTGAAACAGTGAAATCAAAAGTAATTCTAATGTATCCGAAAGTGACGTTCATGTCAATTGCACATGAGCAGTGTGCTGTTCCAAAAGCTGATCAGTCTGGAAAGAAAATCCGCAAGAAATCACGCTATTATTGTCATGACTGTGATGTTGGATTGTGTATTTCACCGTGCTTCATGATATACCACACAAGTGACACATTTTAAAAGTATATAAGATATTAGAATTATTTTTATTATTATTCATCATTACTGTTTGTATCATTATACTTTCTACACTTCTGACTTTGTACTTTTAGTGTTTTTCATGTTTTACAATAGAAAGACCAGATTAAATAAATATGTAATTTGTCAAGCCAAAATATGCACTGTATAAGAGCCAATTTTAGAAAGTTAATGCTTTAAGTTAAATTCATATTATTATTTGCTTAGTCATAGTCATAGACAATGGTATAGCCTTTTTACCCCCTGTCCATATTACTAACCGAGAATGGTAAACCGGATGGCATGGACGCAGGTACACGGCGATGGGATCATGAGACGTACTGCGCAGGCTAGTACAGCGCACGTCTCATAAACCGCACGCGAAGTCGTATCCACCGCGAACGAAGGAGTCACGGCCCAAAAACGAAAGAGCTCAACTGACGTGAATGAGAAATGAGCAACAACGCGCCCATACCTAATGACTAACGCCACAGCCGCACAAAAAAGAGGATTCTGCACTGCAGTCCAGATTCAAACGGAAGAGGCTACGGCGGCCCCACAGGTCCACAATGATAGTACAGAGAGCGCAGGCATCACTGCCATATTGTGAGTGGCACTACTACAGAAGGCGCAGGCGTCACCGCCATATTGTGAGTGGCACTCCTGCGGAGTGAAGTTAGGAATAATGTGCTGCTTGGGATTGTACAAACCGCTGAACGCTTTACACCGAATTCAAACACAATACAGCTCAACGATACAGACACGAGCCCACCTGGATAAGATCAATGAACGCAGGCGCCTACAACACGCGTCTGAAACTGTGGAAGCAAAGCAGGCACGGGTTCAAAACGAACGAGCTCGACTGACGTATATACAAACACGAGCCCGCCTGGATAAAATCAATGAACGCAGGCGCCTACAACGCGCATCTGAAATGCCGCGGGCAAAGCGGGCACAGCTCCAAGACGAACGAGCTTGACTAATGTATTTCAGGATACCCAACGCCGGGGGTAGGCGAGCGAAGCGAGCATGGGCGGAGCCCCCCTTGTAAGTTAATAAGAGATAGAACTTTCTTGCTATAACTAAGATACAGTGTGTTAATTGAGTTAGTTGTTGTTTAGAATAGGCTAGCTAGCAGGGACTGAAAGACCCATTTACAGCATTAAAATGGGACAGACATCGAGTTTTCAGAATGTTTAGAAATGGTTCAACTGTATAAGGAAACTTAAAAAAATGAAACAAGATTTTTAAGATTTAAACAGAACTTTTCTTAAACAAGAACTTTTTTTTTGCTATATCAATTTTTTCTCTATTTTGTGTGAAATGTTTTACTTTGAATTTTTACTAAAGTTTTTAAATGAAAATATTTTGTCTGTGGATTTATGCATCAAGCTATTGCTGAATCCTATTTTGCGAACTACAGTTGCTGAACTTTGGTATTTTTTGGAAAAATACGGCTACACACTGCTTTAAACATGTTTTTGTGAGAAAAAAAGTAACACTAAGGAAGTTAATACCTCAGTTTACTGATAAGAAGTACTATTAGGACCAACGTGCAGTAACATGGTGAAAAAGTCCATCATGAAAAGAATCTAATTTAGTCTCTGTTGGATGTGCAAAACTGTACATTGTAATTTTAATATTAAACAATATGGGATCATGATGAGCTCTCAATTATAATCAGCATCAAAAGAAATGCCACTCAGTTTGGAGTACCTGTTGAGGGTTTGAAAGGATGATCTGCTTGTTTTGAAACTATGGTTTGACTCCATCTTTTTAAGAAACTCTCTTTAACAAATCAATAACAAAAGACAAAACCAAAGTCCTGAAAAAGGGACAAAAATAAACTATCAAAAAATAACAATGGAACCCAAGTTAAAAAAAGTGAATTTCAAACTCAAATGAGAACAAGTACCAGAGTTTAAAATACAAAGTAAGTAAACAATAAATAATGTCTCCTAGGAGTCATCCTTTAGGAGGGAGCAAGCCAACTAGCTAATCAATGCTACTACAAAGAACATTGGCAAAACAGGTGTCTTACATTTCCCCCTAGTGATTACATCTCAAAAAGCTGCAGCACCTGAGGGAAATAATTTAATATGAAGTGCCCATACTAAAAAAATCTTTGGAGCTCAGGCTGTGAAGTACAGTGCATCCGGAAAGTATTCACAGCACATCACTATTTCCACATTTTGTTATGTTACAGCCTTATTCCAAAATGGATTACAGTAATCCCTCCTCCATCACGGGGGTTGCGTTCCAGAGCCACGCGCGAAATAAGAAAATCCGCGAAGTAGAAACCATATGTTTATATGGTTATTTTTATATTGTCATGCTTGGGTCACAGATTTGCGCAGAAACACAGGAGGTTGTAGAGAGACAGGAACGTTATTCAAACATTGCAAACAAACATTTGTCTCTTTTTCAAAAGTTTAAACTGTGCTCCATGACAAGACAGAGATGACAGTTCTGTCTCACAATTAAAAGAATGCAAACATATCTTCCTTTTCAAAGGAGTGCGTGTCAGGAGAGAGAGAGAGAGAACAAAGCAAGCAGTCAAAAATCAATAGGGCTGTTTGGCTTTTAAGTATGCGAAGCACCGCCGGTACAAAGCTGTTGAAGGCGGCAGCTCACACCCCCTCCGTCAGGAGCAGGGAGAGAGAGAGAGCCAGAGAAAAACAAAGTCAAAAATCAATACGTGCCCTTTGAGCTTTTAAGTATGCGAAGCACTGTGCAGCATGTCGCTTCAGGAAGCAGCTGCACACAGAAGGTAGCAACGTGAAGATAATCTTTCAGCATTTTTAGACGAGCGTCCCTATCGTCTAGGTGTGCGAACAGCCCCCCTGCTCACACCCCCCTATGTCAGCGCAAGAGAGAGAGAGAAAGTAAGTTGGGTAGCTTCTCAGCCATCTGCCAATAGCGTCCCTTGTATGAAATCAACTGGGCAAACCAACTGAGGAAGCATGTACCAGAAAGTAAAAGACCCATTGTCCTCAGAAATCCGCGAACCAGCAAAAAATCCGCGATATATATTTAAATATGCTTACATATAAAATCCGCGATAGAGTGAAGCCGCGAAAGGCGAAGCGCGATATAGTGAGGGATCACTGTAAATTCATTTTTTTTCTCAGAATTCTACACACAACACCCCATAATGACAACGTGAAAAAAGTTTACTTGAGGTTTTTGCAAATTTATTAAAAATAAAAAAATTGAGAAAGCACATGTACATAAGTATTCACAGCCTTTGCCATGAAGCTCAAAATTGAGCTCAGGTGCATCCTGTTTCCCCTGATCATCGTTGAGATGCGGAAAAAGAGAAAAGTGATGTGGTGTGAATACTTTCTGGATGCACTGTGTGTGGCTGGGGAGTGGCCCTATTTTCAACATTTAAGGTTACATTTTAATTGACCTTTAAAGGTTAGACTGCAAGGCAAAACAAACACCCTGCCTTAATTAACCTACTATTATAGAAAAAAATTATTATAGGAAAATTATTATTATTATAGGAAAAAAGATATTCTAGCTACACTAATGGTTAACACATTCTTTTATAAGTACAGCTTTATATTTTTTCTATACTTGTCTGATTTATTTACCTTTAAAACAATTTTATTTTTTTCCTAATTGAAAACCCTTTAACTACATAAACATAATTTTTACATAAAATCCAAAATATGTCAGATAGATTAAAAGAACATACCTGTGAAGTGCAGACTTTGTTGAAACTGACAAAAATAGCACTCTGTAAAAAACAGCAAAATGGCAAATCTTTGTAATAGGCCAGTGATGTAATGATCAACAGCACAAACTGCGGAAGGAATGCAGCCAATCCCAAGAAGAGACTCCAATCACTCTCTGCTGTTAGGTATAGCATATAGAAGTAAGGCGAGAAATTATGACGGATGTCTCTTCTGGTCAAATGGTACAAGTATGTGTGTTCTATAAATTCCATGCCATACCTATTCAAAATTTAAAAAAAAAGAAAACTCAAGTCACAATATGTAAAATTGTTAAACATTTACAAAATCATTTCAGTTTTTCATTGCAAAACATAATACAAACTTGATACAGCTGTTGCAGGGTATTTTGTTATGCTTACTATTCTACTACGTATAAATATTCTACTTTGGGTTTATGCTTAAAACATTTTGGATGTTTAAAATTCTTATGGCCTCTTATATGTATTATGCCACACTTTTACATATATAGTGGCTACAAAAAGTCTGAATGACTTAAGTTTGTATGTGTGTGCAGGCACAGAAAAAAGCATCAACCAAGATAAAAGATTTTGATGATTTTACATTTGCTTAAAAAGTAATTTAGTGCATAAAAGTACCATTTCAAAACAAGATAATCTATATCTAATCAAGTTGCAGAATAATGCCAAATACATGTTAGAAATCATATTTGCCAGTGACAAAGAACACTTTCAATACTTGGTTGCCACTTCATTATTATGTACACATATCTAGTGCCAGTTAGGATCATTTTTTGACTCCTAAACTGCTTGAGTTGTCTAAGACATGGATTCAACAAGGCAATGGAAACATTCCTTAAGGAATTCAAGCAATGCTGTCTTTTCACCCATAGAATTCTGCTGTGAACCTTGAGTGAAACATAATCTCAAGTGTTTTCCACTGGACTTAGGTTTGGGCACTGTGAAGGCCACTAAAGTACACTCAGTGAATGGTATGTTCATTGATCTATTTGCCTGCTGTAAACATGTTTGAAAGGTGGTAGACAATGAAAAGGATGCGCACAACAAGTAACAATACTTTGGTGTACTGAAAACACCTGTAACACTTTTTTTTTTTATTTCAACTGTTGTGTCTTTGCACAATGGGAAATATATTTCACAGGGTGACAGTCCCTTCATCTTCAGTAGTTTTCTGAACTTAATAGATGCTTATAGCAAGCTCATTTCTGCCAAGTGAGCAGTGATTTTGCTTTTGTTATTAATTTTGACCGGAGCTCAGATACTGTATGCTGCCAGCCAAAGTGATCAGAAAACATAAAATCGCAGGTCCAAACGGGCCACCTTAAATAAAAAAAGGGGGGGGGGGGGCAAGAAGTATGTGAAAAGGGTATTAGGTAGGAGTTTGAGAAAGTTAAATCACTCTAGGAGTTTGCAATACGTTTTCAGGGGTTTGCAACAGAAAGGACTGTTGACAGTTTTAAAGATTTTTTTGAACAAGAGAGCTAGGAACAAAAGTGTCCAGAGCTGTAGGAGCTGATGAAACTCACAAGAGATTTTTCCAGGAGCTTTGCTGGTAGTCTTATAACAAGAGATTTTAAAAACGTTCTTAAACCAATTTCTGTTCTGTTTAACTTTCTAAACCAGGGTAGCTTCAAATGAATTAATAATCAATATGTTTCAAAAGTCTGCAAATGCAGTTACCTTCAGCTCTTGAACATAAATGTATTTGTGTTTGAGAATACTGTAAAAGCATTCAATATTACAGCACAGAATTGCAGCATAGCACTTACCACTATCAACTCAAAGCAACCAAAATTTTGAGCTCAAATACCAGCCTAGTCATTATCCACATTCATTACTCACATTCTCCCCGTCTACATGGGTTTGTCTCTCTATATTCCTTTTTTCTTTCCACTCACCAAAGATGTATGTATATGTTTTGTAAACTAACAATTACCTGCATGATTGAGTGTGGGGGTAGGCATGAGAATGCCCTACAACGGACTATCACTCTGTTCTTAGTTGTATCCTTTGTTGCAACAATGCTGAACCACTGTAACCCTGAACTATATTAGGGAGATTCCATAATGGATTGAAGAATAATATTTTATCAGCCTAATTTACTACATGGATTATCCATCTGGCAGTATCTGTAACCAGGCAGCACTTGAAATCTTCCAGTAGCAAAGGAAAATAAGATTAATTGTTTAAGCATTAACTTAACCTGGGAAGACAGCAGAAACTCAAAAACATATACTGTTGAAATGTGTGGAGAAACACAAGATCTCTTATAAGTAAGAAATTAGTCTGCCACAAGTAGATGCTGTCTGCTAGAAAGATTCTCTTCCTAACACAAATAATGTAGACTGCTAAAGGGGCATGGAACGGGACATTGCAGTTAGGTCAGAAAATCCCCCTAACAATTTTCACTTACACCCCTTTTACAGCCAAAAAGCACTGGACATAGCATAATGAAATGCAATTACACTTATAAATAATCCACTGTCCTGTAGTGATGGTGGGTGTAGGGGGTTAACTTATACTGGCAACATTTCAGACAGCAGGAGAGACAGAGACCTTTTCTTTCTTTATCTACAGTGCACTTGAATTTAATTTGAAGCAAAATAAGAGTTTCCTGGCAATGCCAGTACAGAAAAAAAGCATTAATTTCTATTTATGAATTATTTTTTATATCTGAAGATACACAAAACATATATGGAGTGTATCATCCATACATTCCAAAATAGTAATTGGCTATAGTACATCATGCTATGCTTTTTCTTTTTTGTACTCCTGCTTTATTTAGCATAAATCTGGCTTAAAAGAATCAAAATCAGCAAGATAACACAGCAGAGTGGAACCACAAACAATTTTTAAGTTTACATACTTAAATGATCTCTTCTACTCTGTCAACATGGGATAATGTTTGCTGGGAATTCCAAATATCAACAGTTAAAAGGCATCACAACATCTTGGCAATTATTACATCCTGTGCTTTAAAATGATGCCAAATTATAGAATTTTAACAGCTATATAAAGGAATTCTGAAAAATATTACACAAATAACTATGAAAATATATTTTCACAATACAACAACTATCTATAGTAATATGTTGATTCTTAAAAGAAAGTCAAAATATATACCCTTTTACAGTATATCTAATAATTTGCTCAGGGTAATAGCATACTCACAGACCGTAAAAGAGTAGACTCAGTGCCATAAAGGTTCCAGCAGCAACAAAACTAAACAAGAACAAGTCCCTGTTAAGATGATGAGAAATAAACCTTGATATTCTCCCAGTGATTGTCTTCTCTTTTAATTCTACTTTTGGTTTATTTGCGGACTGAAGGTAGAGGGCTATAGGCAGTATGTAACTTGCAGGATAGATCTTCATGTGAACAGATAGCCCATAGCACGCACCAGCAATCCAGAGACTTCTCTTTTCAATGTAATATAGAGTAGAAGTCACTAGCAGTGTTAATATTGACTCTGCATTCCCTCGGCTTGAAACAGTCATTGGTAAGGGATTAATTAGCCACAGAGCACAATACAGGCATGCCTGATTAGAATTAATTTTTTGAATTTTAAGCATTTTATAAGTTATGTGTGCAGATGCAACATCACAAATCACAAAAAGAATCTTCCCAAATAACGAGGTGAGGTATATATTTGGCATGAGAATCCAAGCAAGTAAAGGGGTGTAGCGGTAAGTGGCTCTTCTGTACGGAGATAGCCCCTAGAAAAAGAAAACCAAAACATATTATAGAATACAAAAGTAAAATGAATAAGGTACATGTCATAATTCATCTATCATTTTTTAACCCATATAAGGTTACTCAAAGACATGGCCTATTCTCGCAGCTTCATGCACAAGGTATAAATTAATCCTTGATTGCAGGGCACATAGACACATATTCTTTTGTTGATGGCAGGTATTTTCAAGCATGTAAACCTGTATTTCTGGAGTATTTTAAGTAGTCAAATGTATGGATTTTCCCTTTGTACAGTATAAGGTGAAAACAGAGGAGACATATTTTGCAATGAATAGTTTTGCTGGACATCATACTTTTCGCAGAAGTCAAGATGATCCAAAAGCTACCTCCAATAGCATAATTAAAATGATAAACATTCCAAAATGCCTAAAATCCTAAATAAATAAACTAGCTGGTTAGAAATTTTAATCTGGAGTTTAAATTTGATAATTTCAAAATCACAACTAATATACCCTCTCCCCTGAACTAAAGCCCTCCTCAAGATGACGTGCTATGTATTCATCTACCATGTTTGGTTATTTAAGAACGATATAATACACTGTGGGACTGTGATGGATAACTTATAAATAATCAAGTTACTTAAGGTCCAACTCTCCGTTTAAAGTATTGAAGAGGTAAACTAACAGTCTAGGCTTCAGTCTTAAACAGGGTTACTGTTATTTTAAAGAAGCCCTTTAAACATGAACACTATGAAAGGTTTAACAAATACTGCACTGAGATACAGTGCAATAAATCATTCTTTTTTTTAAATAATTGAAGCAAAGACTAGTTACATGATTTGTTCAGGGTTATTCAGTGAGTCAGTGGGGCAGCTTATTCCATTAATAGCATGTGGTAGATTACAGTTCTTACAAGTAGGCACCAATATTATAAAAACCAGCACACAAAACAAATTTGTATTTTAATATCTGATGCAGTACTCAAAGCAATCAAAAGCACTAAAGCATTCTGGAAGATGCTCTTAACTCTTTTAGGGCGGATGTCGACTTTTGTCAACAGGAGGGGTTGAGGGCGAATGTCGACAAAAGTCGACATCCAGGGATAAAGGGCGACAATCAGCTGTTAATGGCGACAAAACTCACTTTCACGTCGCAGGCATTCCCTCTGTGCTTGGAGGAATGCTAGACTCGTTGACTCGGCAACTAATCTTTGCGTGTGCGTGAGTTGCGAAATGTAAACAATGGCAAGATGGCATCGACATGTCACAAGGGAGCGAAGCGAGTGCAGAAAAGAAAACACTCGGCAGACAATGTTTTGCACATTATCGCGGAATCGGACTCTGATTTTTCAGAATCGGATTTTATTGACAGTGATCAGGAGATCAAACAAGAGAGTGAGAAGCCGGCATCAGCTGATCGGACACCAGCTGATGCCGCGCCAGCTGATCGGCTGCCAGCTGAGCACATTCGCGCAGCCGATGCATCTACGGCAAGGTTCGCGTGGGAGGAATACACAGACATTGATCCGTGGGAGCCGAACTGGCTACCGGACTTCACAAGACAGCATGGCTTGCTGTTGGACACGACAGATCACCAGCTGCTGAACTACTTCAGGCTGCTCTCTCCTGATGCTGCTTTTCAGCTACTGTCAGACGAGACAAATAGGTAGGCAGAGAAATTTTTTGAATCGCGAGCTGCGCTTGCATCGCATTCTCGTTTTTCAAAGTGGAAACCCACAGCAAAAGACGAGATGAAGCGTGCTGTGGCATTACAAATAGAGATGGGACAGAACTGGTGATATAACTTCAGGGAGCATTGGTCCAAACGTGCTTTGTCCCCTGGTGGCTTTGGACAGGTTATGCAGCGTGATGATAGGTACGTGATGCCACAAAGTTTTATTCACTTCTGTAATAAACAGAAGCAAATCCCATGGGGTGAGCCAGGCTATAATGCCATGCATAAAGTTCATCCCCTGCTTGACATTGTGGAACCAACATAGAAACAATTTTATCAGCCTGGCTGTGATTTGTCTGTGCATGAATCTATGATAAAATAAAAGGGACACCTTTTTTTCTGCAAATATATGCCAGACAAGCCCACAAAGTATGGCATAAAGGATTCTGTACTGGCAGAAGCAAACACTGGTTTCTGCCTGAAAGTAATTACATATACAGGAAAGTATTTCTTTCAAAGAGAGAACTGTCCCTTGACAAGTCAGGTTGTGCTGGAGCTGCTTCAGGGCTATGAACATTTGGGTCATGTTGTGTACATTTGGACAACTTTTATACATGCCCAGAATTGTTCATGGAGCTACAGAGCAGAGGAATTGGAGCTTGTGGCACAGTGAGGGTGAACAGGATACACATGGCTTCAGAGTTGAAGCCAGACAGGCTGAAGATGAAAAGAGGTGACAATACAGTTTTCATGTGGGCAGAAAACTTGGTGGCAGTGGCATGGCACGATGGCAAATGGGTGACTTGTCTCTCTACAGTACACACTTACAATATATGTGAGAAAGTGCAGCAACAGACAATTGAAAAGTAGGCACCAAAGCAACACATATTGTAAGCAGCGCAATGTTGCAATGACTGAAATTGGCCGCTTTGAGCGAGATCAGAATTTGGAGGACTTTGCTGTGTAAAATGTATGTGATATGTAGGTGAAATCATAGAGTATGCAGGCTCATACAACATGCAAGACAGTAACATTTGTCAAAAGTAAATATTTTTTGTTGATTTCAATTGCTTTGTGTTCTTTTTTAAAAAAAGTTAGTTTTTGGAAAAATATTCAGCCCTGGGAGAAAAGAAACAAAAAAAAAAATTAGCCCTAAAAGAGTTAAGACTTTTCATTTCAGCTTCTATCAACAACCAACCCCACTCCACCAGTTTGCTTATTATTCTGAGAGCCAAGCACAAAAGCTACCTTTTGGACTTGCAAATTAAAATTTGTAATGCTTTACCATTGTAGATGCGTCAGGCTAATACCATGGAACATGTATTAAAAAAAAAACCTATAAAATCAAATTCTTTAACTTGACTTTTTATAATTCTTTTTTTTGCACCAGCTGTAATAGATTGTACTAGTAACTGCAACATTACCATCCATCCATCTCTCTAGCCACTTCTTCTAGCTCTTCCGGGGGAATCCCAAGGCGTTCCTAGGCCAGCTGTGAGACATAGTCCCTCCAGCGTGTCCTGGGTCTTCCCTGGGGCCTCCTCCCGGTTGGACGTGCCCGGAACACCTCACCAGGGAGGTGTCCAGGAGGCATCCTGATCAGATGCCCGAGCCACCTAATCTGACTCCTCTCAATGCGGAGGAGCAGCAGCTCTACTCTGAGCCCCTCCCGGATGACTGAGCTTCTCACCCTATCTTTAAGGGAGAGCCCAGACACCCTGCGGAGGAAACTCATTTCAGCCGCTTGTATTCGCAATCTCGTTCTTTCAGTCACTACCCATAGCTCATGACCATAGGTGAGGGTAGGAACATAGATCAACTGGTAAATTAAGACCTTTGCCTTACGGCTCAGCTCCTTTTTCACCACGACAGACTGATGCAGAGCCCACATCACTGCGGACGCCTCACCGATCCGCCTGTCGATCTCACGCTCCATTCTTCCCTCACTCGTGAACAAGACCCCAAGATCCTTGAACTCCTCCACTCGAGGCAGGATCTCGCTCCCAACCCTGAGAGGGCACTCCACCCTTTTCCGGCTGAGGATCATGGTCTCGGATTTGGAGGTGCTGATTCCCATCCCAGCCGCTTCACACTCAGCTGCGAACCGATCCAGAGAGAGCTGAAGATCACGGCCTGATGAAGCAAACAGCTTCGGTCAGCCGCCTCAACAATAGAGGCACGGAACATGGCCCATTCAGACTCAATGTCCCCCACCTCCCTCGGGACGTGGTCGAAGTTCTGCCGGAGGTGGGAGTTAAAGCTACTTCTGACAGGGGACTCTGCCAGACGTTCCCAGTAGACCCTCACAACACGTTTGGGCCTACCAGGCCTGACCGGCATCCTCCCCCACCATCGAAGCCAACTCACCACCAGGTGGTGATCAGTTGACAGCTCCGCCCCTCTCTTCACCCGAGTGTCCAAGACATGTGGCTGCAAGTCCAACGACACGACCACAAAGTTGATCATCGAACTGAGGCCTAGGGTGTCCTGGTGCCAAGTGCACATATGAACACCCCTATGCTTGAACATGGTGTTCGTTATGGACCCGTGACGAGCACAGAAGTCCAATAACAAAACACCACTCGGATTCAGATTGGGGGGGCCATTCCTCCCAATCACGACCTTCCAGGTCTCACTGTCATTGCCCACGTGAGCATTGAAGTCTCCCAGCAGTACGAGGGAGTCCCTAGAAGGTATGCCCTCTAGCACCCCCTCCAGGGACTCCAAAAAGGGTGGGTACTCCGAACTGCTGTTCGGTGCATACGCACAAACAACAGTTAGGACCCATCCCCCCACCTGAAGGCGGAGGGAGGCTACCCTCTCGTCCACTGGGGTAAACCCCAATGTACAGGCTCCAAGTTGGGGGGCAATAAGTATGCCCACACCTGCTCGGAGCCTCTCACTGGGGGCAACTCCAGAAAATATTAGAGAGTCCAGCCCCTCTCAAGGAGATTGGTTCCAGAGTACAAGCTGTGCGTCGTGGTGAGCCTGACTATATCTAGCCGGAACCTCTCAACCTCGCACACTAGCTCAGGCTCCTTTCCCTTCAGAGAGGTGTCAATCCACGCTCCAAGAGCCAGCTTCTGTAGCCGAGGATCGGACCGCCAAGGTCCCCACCTTCGGCCACCACCCAACTCACACTGCACCCGACCTCCTTGGCCCCTCCCATAGGTGGTGAGCGCATGGGAATGGGGGGACCCACGTTGTCTTCTTCGGGCTGTGCCCGGCCAAGCCCCATGGGTGCAAGCCCGGCCACCAGGCGCTCGCCATCGAGCCCCACCTCCAGGCCTGGCTCCAGAGGGGGGCCCCGGTGACCTGCGTCCGGGCGAGGGAAAACGGCGTCCAAATTTTTTATTCATCATAGAAGGTCTTTTGAACCGCACTTTGTCTCATCCCTCACTTAGGACCAGTTTGCCTTGGGTGACCATACCAGGAGCATAAAGCCCCGGACAACAGAGCTCCTAGGATCATTGGGACACGCAAACCCCTCCACCACGATAAGGTGGCAGTTCGAGGAGGGGCTGCAACATTACATACTGAAAAAATCTGCACTAATCACTAACCACTAGTTTTCTCGGTTTTCTTTTTCTTTTCTGTGGTGGCATCCTGTGTCGCTGTCACCTGGTCAACGTACGTTGCAGCAAGATAGAATGAGTATGCTGCAACTATCAACAAGAAGTGTAAGAAAGTTTAATAAGATCACGCCCTCAACCAGAAGTGGTTGCCTGTTCACGACAGATTTTTCTTTCCACTATATTGGTTTATCTACAGCATGTTTGTTTGTTTATTGTTTCAGTTGTTTTTTTACTTTAAATAAATATAAAATACTGGAATTCAACAGTCTCATATCGCCAGTCATCTGACCGTGACTCCTACACTCAGCTTTCTGTTAGCTAAACCCTGTGAATTAGTGCATTTCCAGACGTCATTGACACCCCTCTTTTACATGGTCCTTCGAGCCGGAAAGCAAAACAGACCGACCGAGAGCAAAACGGACAAGGCAGTGCGCAAAGCCTCGTCAAACTGAGCAACGGTGCAGAGGACAACACCCGAGCTGACATCCCTGCATCAAGCCAAACCGTTTCTTCTGACCCCAGCTCACACAATGTAGACGACCCCTCTGTGAACGCCGTGATAGCCTTTCAGCCAATGGGCTCAGTCGGCGCGTGCTGTAAGCTCACAGTACGCAGCCAAGGCCACCGAGAGACAAGAATTCCAGCACACCTTTCGGACTATCATGTGGAATACTGTCCTTCCAGAGGTAACACGCCCTCCATTGCATGCTCTAAGCAAAGCGAATGTAGCAAACCGAGAAGTGCCATTAGCGCACCTTTGCGTAAAAGTAACTGATCGGTAAAATTGGATCACGGCAGCAATAAATCCAGTGTACGTACAGCTTTAAGTCGAGTCTCCGCTTCTCTTCGAGACTCACAATCAGCAATAGTAAGTGAGGAAAGGACACGTGCTGGAGATTAAGCGGCAGATAGAGGAGGACAAGTGAGCTGACGAGTTATGCAGCCAGCTTGATAACCAAGCCCGAGATGCGCTTCGCCAAAGTGAGAGTTTAATGCAAAGGCTTTCTAGAGAGTGGCATCTTAGACAAGCAGAAATTGACTTGCAGGAAGCTTGTTTGATATCGTCCTTTCTTAAACAGAACGTTTGCGTGCTTGTCAGTCTACTGACGTTTTTCTAGGAGTAAATGTGGACTCTCAAGTGGAATTATGTTATCCACCAGAATCTGACCATTGCAATGCAAGTGAAATAATTACCAATGCACAAGTGGCACTTCATAATATTCTCTTAAAGGATGCTGGTGTAAAACTGCAGGGTGATTGCATATCACAGATTCCTACTGCCACTACAGCAAAATTTATTCATAGAACGCCATTTACTGCACCTAAGGACAGTAAGGATTTAAACTACTATATGCCCTTAAGTGACAAGGTGCAGCAGCCTCCAAATGCAGCAACATCAGCTTTGAACCCAAGTATGGGGTGGCTCACTTCCCAGATGTCAAACTAAATAGATCTGATTCAGACAGTAAGAGACCATATTGTCAACAGCCAGAGTTGCAGCAGAACACCACATCTTCACTGTTTCGTCATCCAGTGCACAAAGCACCAAGTACAGCATCTGTGTATTTTTCTGCAGCAAATATGATGGATTTATTAATTGCCTCATCTCGTGGCATTCCAAAGCCAACCCTGCCTTACTTTGATGGCACTTGACAGTCTTATTAATAACCATGCACACCTTACTGAACAGTATAAGTATCAAGTGTTACTTGGATAGCTTAAACTACCAAGTGCATACAAACTACCCAAAGCATGCATGCATGACGCAAACCTATACACAACAGCATTAAAAGCTTTAAAGGATAAGTATGGACAGCCTCGTCAACTTGTCTGGAGTGAAATTGGAGTGCTGATAAATATACCTTCTATTAAAATAGGAGACGCTGAAGCATTTGATGAATCTGCTCTCTCGGTCCACTCACTTGTTGGAATGTTGAAAATGCTTGAAGGAGACAATGGGTATGAACTGAAATGTGGCTCACATGTCGATCGTCTTCTCTGCAAACTACCTCCTAGTTTTCGAGATGGATTTGTGGAGTACTGCATAACACAAGGCGTATTGTCCAGAGATGCTGACACAACTTATACGCTGCAGGATCTCTCCATCTGGTTACAGACCAAATCATGAGCAAAACGAATCTCTGAGCGAGCTATTCCTCTTTACCAAGGTGAGGTCATGAAGTCAGAGAGAATAACACCACCCTCTTACATCAAGAAGAAAGAAAACCACACCTCAGTGCATTACTGTGCTGATGCAAAACCAGCTGAAACAGCAACATGCCCTACACAGACAAAAGGTAAATCAAATCATATGCCATAATGCCCATACAGTAGTGGAATTAATATCCACATTTTAGTTCCATTCCAGTCAATGCATACAGTGTTCAAAATGAATGCCCCTATGCCTCCAGCCAATGAAACAGAAGCACTGAAACAGTCCATTCAGTACCGAAGCAGTTAACAACAGAGTTTTCCCAGCCAGGCAGATCACCAGGTGGAATATCCAGAACTACAGCAGGAACAGTTGCAGTCAGTGATCAACACTTTCCACAACCAGGAGCAATCTATCCCAGCAGCACGCAGTCATCAGCAGCTTTCCCATCTGCTATTGTCTGACCTCATTCTCCATATTAGTCAAGTATACCTATGGAGTGATTCCACAACTGTACTTAACTGGACAATTGGGAAAGTCACTTAAACCTTTGATGGGGTCTTAAGTTTGGACAGCCTGTCTTCAGATGAATGGCCGTTGTTATAAATGTAAAGGGTAAAGACTGATACAGCTTCCTGACTTAACTGATAATTCCTAAGATTGTGAGAATAGTTTAAACTTTCTTTCTTTTTTCAAATTTGTTGCACAAATTTGGGGGCGGCTGTGTAAGAAAGTTTAATGAGGTCACGCCATCGACCGGAAGTGGTTGCCTGTTCATGACAGATTTTTCTTTCTGCCATATTGGTTTATCTATAGAATGTTTGTTTGTTTATTGTTTCAGCTGTTTTTTACGTTAAATAAATATAAAATACTGGAATTCAACAGTCTCATATCGCCAGTCATCTGATCGTGACTCCTGCACTCGGCTTTCTATTAGCTAAACCCTGTGAATTAGTGCATTTCCAGAGGTCCCTGACACTCCTCTTTTACAAGAAGCATTGCATCTAGTCTCCTAGGATGACTAACTACATTTACACTTTATAGAAAGCCCAGAGGGGATGGGACGTCTTTTTGTCATGTATCCATCTATCCATCCATTATCCAACCCGCTATATCCTAACTACAGGGTCATGGGGGTCTGCTGGAGCCAATCCCAGCCAACACAGGACGCAAGGCAGGGCGCCAGTCCACCGCAGGGCATGCACACGCACACACACCAAGCACACACTAGGGACAATTTAGAATCGCCAATGCACCTAACCTGCATGTCTTTGGAATGTGGGAAGAAACCGGAGTACCTGGAGGAAACCCACACAGACACGGGGAGAACATGCAAACTCCATGCAGGGAGGACCTGGGAAGCGAACCCGAGTCTCCTAACTGCAAGGCAGCAGCGCTACCCACTGCACCACCATGCTGCCCTTTTTGTCATGTATTCATTTGCATTTTGCATGTATACATTTATCTTTTTTTGCAAATTGAAATTTTTTTGTTTAATTCTTGTAAATTACTTAGTGCTACATTTTTGAAAGAAAATGTGATATATAAATTATGTTGTTTATGATACATTACTCTTCTATGTATCACTTCTAGAGATATTGGAGGAATTCTACTAAACCATTGAAGAATATCAGTAAGTTTGTTATGATTTGATTTTCTTCTAAATCTTTTTCTGCTTTATTACACAACTTTTTTGGAATGGAATTTCTTTTTTGCTTCAAGAGTTTTGACATGTGCTGGCCAAATCTACAGTGCATCCGGAAAGTATTCACAGCGCATCACTTTTTCCACATTTTGTTATGTTACAGCCTTATTCCGAAATGGATTAAATTCATTTTTTTCCTCAGAATTCTACACACAACACCCCATAATGACAACGTGAAAAAAGTTTACTTGAGATTTTTGCAAATTTATTAAACATAAAAAAACTGAGAAAGCACATGTACCTAAGTATTCGCAGCCGTTGCCATGAAGCTCAAAATTGAGCTCAGGTGCATCCTGTTTCCCCTGATCATCCTTGAGATGTTTCTGCAGCTTAATTGGAGTCCACCTGTGGTAAATTCAATTGATTGGACATGATTTGGAAAGGCACACACCTGTCTATATAAGGTCCCACAGTTGACAGTTCATGTCACAGCACAAACCAAGCATGAAGTCAAAGGAATTGTCTGTAGACCTCCGAGACAGGATTGTCTCAAGTCACAAATCTGGGGAAGGTTACAGAAAAATTTCTGCTGCTTTGAAGGTCCCAATGAGCACAGTGGCCTCCATCATCCGTAAGTGGAAGAAGTTTGAAACCACCAGGACTCTTCCTAGAGCTGGCTGGCCATCTAAACTGTGGAGAGAGGAGAACCTTCCAGAAGGACAACCATCTCTGCAGCAATCCACCAATCAGGCCTGTATGGTAGAGTGGCCAGACGGAAGCCACTCCTTAGTAAAAGGCACATGGCAGCCCACCTGGAGTTTGCCAAAAGGCACCTGAAGGACTCTCAGACAATGAGAAAGAAAATTCTCTGGTCTGATGAGACAAAGATTGAACTCTTTGGTGTGAAGGCCAAGCATCACGTTTGGAGGAAACTAGGCACCGCTCATCACCAGGCCAATACCATCCCTACAGTGAAGCATGGTGGTGGCAGCATCATGCTGTGGGGATGTTTTTCAGCAGCAGGAACTGGGAGACTAGTCAGGATAAAGGGAAAGATGACTGCAGCAATGTACAGAGACATCCTGGATGAAAACCTGCTCCAGAGTGTTCTTGACCTCAGACTGGGGCGACGGTTCATCTTTCAGCAGGACAACGACCCTAAGCACACAGCCAAGATATCAAAGGAGTGGCTTCAGGACAACTCTGTGAATGTCCTTGAGTGGCCCAGCCAGAGCCCAGACTTGAATCTGATTGAACATCTCTGGAGAGATCTTAAAATGGCTGTGCACCGACGCTTCCCATCCAACCTGACGGAGCTTGAGAGGTGCTGCAAAGAGGAATGGGCGAAACTGGCCAAGGATAGGTGTGCCAAGCTTGTCATATTCAAAAAGACTTGAGGCTGTAATTGCTGCCAAAGTATTGAGCAAAGGCTGTGAATACTTATGTACATGTGATCTCTCAGTTTTTTTATTTTTAATAAATTTGGAAAAACCTCAAGTAAACTTTTTTCACGTTGTCATTATGGGGTGTTGTGTGTAGAATTCTGAAGGAAAAAAATGAATTTAATCCATTTTGGAATAAGGCTGTAACATAACAAAATGTGGAAAAAGTAATGTGCTGTGAATACTTTCCGGAAACACTGTAAGTATGGTCTTTAAACATGTATTTAAAATGTGTTTGTTTATTTTAACATCTTATCGTAATTTTAAATGTATTTAAAATGTGTTTGTTTATTTTAATGTCTTATTGTAATGCCATTTTGGATGTTACTTGTTTTTACAGTTGCTACTCACACTGCTATATTGAAGAGATTCCGGATTATCCAAAACTGTATAAAAATATTTTTGTGGTGTGGTGTTCCTTGCTTTATGCTAATTTTGAATTTCCAAAATATAGACTTTTTGCTTTAGATTTCTCTACTATGCTTTCTTACTAATAAAGGCATAACAAAGAGAATATTATTGTCTGTGATTTCAGGTCATTTTAAATTGGGTCAGTTTTCCTTAGATGTATCACAGTACTTATAATTTCTACTTATGTAAATGTAGCCACCTAACAACTTATCATTTAAATGCTTAAGAAGCAACCAGATTCATTATTTGGATTCCAAGTAATCAAGAGACAAGATTTAAGTATGTGTGTTGGCTCTATCATAAATTAAACAAAAGAATATCATGTCAAGATTTACTATAAATACAATTCGTCAAAACTCATGAAAGTGCTGCAGAAATATAAAATAAATCAAAGATGAAGATTAAATTTCATGTAGACACAAAGCATTCTGCAATCCGAAACTGACAAAAATGTATCCTCCACCATGGCAATGCGCTCATTCACCGTGTGTTGCCTGTTATTGAGGTTTTAACCTCAAAGCACATTCTATCTCATCTCATTTTCCCATCAACTTTTCCTGGTGAGAGTCACGGCGGCAGAAGGCCATGCAGGTCAGCCCGGACCTCCCTGTCCTCAGCTACAGATTATAGCTCTTCCTGGTGAATTCCCAGGCATTCCCAAGCCAGCCAAGAGACATAATCCATTCAGCTTGTCCTGGGTCTGCTGTCACAATTCCAATCCACTTGTCAATCTCACAATACCTTTCTCCATCACTCATGAACATGATGCTAAGATACTTGAACTCCAACACAAATAGAAATTGGTCACCCCTCACCTAAAGAGAGCAATCCACATTCTTCTGAGAATGAATCATGACCTTAGACTTATTGGTACTGATCCTCATTCCAGTTGCTTCACACTTGACAGTAAATCACTCAACTGCATACTGAAGGTCACAATCAGAGGAGGCAAAAGGCATATTCTCACCAAATTCACTTTGTTTTCAGGAACCAATAAGTTACTGTAGGATATTGGACCTGAGCCACTTGTGGTCCCTGGCCACTTTAATATGTTGTTTTCCCACCGCACAACAGGAACTGTAACCTTCATACAAAATATATACTGTATGTGACGTGCATGGAAGAGTTATGCGGTACAAATTGCTGCATGTTTGGGAGTTCCTGGGGATGCACCTCTCACTTTATTGCTCTGAAGCATTTGCAACTTCAAATGAGAGACTACTGCTTCAATGTGGTGCATGGTGCAGCACACCAGAGAGTCAGCTATGAAGAGTGAGAAATTGTTATATATTTCCCGCAGGCAGCCTGCGCACAGACAGCAACACAAAAAGCATGTGCAGTCAGCAGCCATAACACATTAATACTTGTTTCGGTCTATTCAATCAGCAGGTTGAGATCTCCTAGTCAGCAAGTAATGTTTTTTAGTCAGTGTTGCATACCATGTTTTGTCACAGGTGAGACTCTGCTAATGGTAGAAGAGTTGTGCTTGTTATTTCTGGTTTTAAGAGGCTTTTACACCTGAGTAATCACAGGCACTTATAACGCCAATTGTCCCAAACATTATGGTGCCCTGAAATAAGGGGACCATGTATAAATAAATACGTGTTGCAATTTCTACATGGCATGACCAAAATGTATGCAAACACTCTATATTAAAGTCTGCAAGGTGCATTTTAATCACGTCTGAATTGTTTGATTTGTAATTTTAAACTGTGGAGCAGAGGTGTAAATCAAGGAAAAATGTGTCTTTGTCCCATACATTATGGAGGACACTGTATATTCTGACAATATATTTGTGCCTCAACTATAATCTTCCTTCAAAACTTTTATTCTACTACATGTATTTTAGAGACTTTTCTAATAGACATCTTGGCAGATTTCATATCTTCTCCCTACTATCTACTATAGGAAACTTGCCTTCTGACTAAAATAAAAACATAAGTAGCATCTTTAAAATTACAGATGTATTTTAAAAAGAATTTAACACTAAGTTATCAGACATAAGGTTGGAAAAAAGATTTTTGAAAACCTTTTCAGAAAACGAACAGAACTCAGCTTTTGACAAAATTATAAATTATGCTACTTGTGAAAAATAGTCTTACTCATCTCCGAACTGCTAACTCATCTCAGAACTGGTAAATTGCCCACATCTTTACCAATTTTATCAATACATAGGAGAGCAGTATCTGACCTAGTTTGAATAAGATACAGCATTCTATCAAGGTTACTATAGTTACCAAAAACTAAAATCTAAATTAAAACTATTAATAAAAAACATTTTCGTAAACTGAAATAAAATAACAAAACCAAAATGAAAAACTAAAACTAAACAAAACTATTAAAGTAGCTGAAAAGACTAACAAACAAAATAATAATTTACCAAAAATATTTTTACTTTACGTAACGCAAGGGCTAATTGAGCTACAGGGGTCCTGAAAGTAATCAAAATATATTGAACAAGAATTTCTTATTTGGTTTTTCAATAAATATTCCTGCTGCTAGTGTTTAACCCTTATAACTTTTAAATCTAAAACAGAAAGTCATCCACCATGAGCCACCCGCATATATTTATCCAGCGATCAGCGGCTGGTGACAAAGGGCAGGTGTTGACAAAGCATTTGCTTTGACAGAGCAAGCTGAATAAGGGCACGTAAAGCGTGTAACGAAGAAAGCGATTTACTGTGTTATAACAGTGACAGTTCTTTAGGAGCTGATAGTGACAGCATAAAAGATTCTGGTTCAAGTGTTAATAAAGGCAATGGGTTTGTTTTGAATGCGCTCAACAACTTTCAAAGCTGCTATTCACTGGATCTACGGGGCTCAAGAGAGAAGTATTAGATACAGATAATCCCTTAGAAAATTTCTGTTCATTAATGATGGCATGTTAGCTGTAATTCCAACTTAGCCCAAGATACAGTATGTACACAGCAACTATTAAACAGCAGCACACACTAAGCTAAATTCCAAGCTGCATATGACATTAATGTTTGTTATGATGAGCTGTAACATTTCTTTGAGTTTCTTGTATATCCAGATGTAATTCAAATGCCTGAAGTTGGAATGTGCTGGTCAACAAAACCCTAACCATATGAACAGAAAAATCATGAGTCAGTAACGTTTCAGTTTATTTCTCAGGTGTCTGTGTTTGGTTGACAATAATTCACCCACTACTTCGCACAGGAGAAATCCTTTTTGCAAATAAAATGGCACTGAACAAGAGACTGACAAGGTCATCATACAAAACCAATATATTGTTGCCGACCAATCACTTTCGCTTTAAAAAGTTCATTTAACAAAGAAGCAATACAAACCTTGTAAAATTTCCTGAGCTGGCAAAGTCTCTACTGAACTACAGGTAGGTAGGTGAAGACAGTCTGCCAACTGGTGAAAAACTAAACCTACTAATGTGCTTTTATGTTTATTCTGTATTTATTAATTTATGTTTTTTAGTTTACATTCACAGCTCAAAATACCTGATAATGCTGATTCAAGCCTAAGAGCCCTGTTCTTCCTAAGCCCCCATGATTTTCATGATCACACCTGAAGGAAAATAGTAGAATATATTTTCTGATTTTTTTATTCCTTTTCTGGCCTGCAGGTGGCAAAATTCTGTCTATAAATTTTATGAGATCAATTTGGTTAGTAGAAAATAACGAGCCCAGTATTGAAGATTTGTATGCAATATTGAAGGTATTAATTGTAAGCACACTGTCTTGAAGCAGGATATGTTGTCTGCTGTAGACATTTATAGTAAAATTACCCTCAAACCTTAAAATTCACCTATATTTCAATACACATTGGCTCATTCTGGGATAGAAAAGGAAATGATGAAAAGTGCCAACAGTCAGAGCACATTTGTTCAGTACAAATGACATAGAAAATATTTATACACCTTACATTCACCTATATTTCACTACATACTGGCTCATTCTGGGCAAGAAAATGAAATGATGAAAAGTGCCAACACTCAGAGCACATTTGCACTACACGCTAGTGTTTAGATCTGGACGGTGTATGTGCCCCAAAAAAAAGTCTAACTGCATTCACGTACCATTGCTTGCGTACTAAAGTGTCAGAAGGCACTTTTCGTGACATTACACACATTTTTTGAGCATGCCCGCTGCACACTACATGTGACTTTACGCTGTAGGAAGTAAGTAAATAAATAAAGGTAAATAGGTAAATAACATTCGATCTGGCTTTTATGTAAGCAACATATAAATGTTAATGTTTTGGGCACATGCACCGTCCTTATATACACTGTCCTTTGTATGTAAGCGCCAGATCGAATGTTATTTACCTATTTATAAGTAAATAAATAAAGGTAAATAGGTAAATAACATTTGATCTGGCTTTTATGTAAGTAACATATAAATGTTAATGTTTTGGGCACAAGCACCGTCCTTATATACACCGTCCTTTGTATGTAAGAGCCAGACTGAATGTTATTTACCTATTTACCTTTATTTATTTATTTACTTACTTCCTACAGCGTAAAGTCACAAGTAAAGTACAGAGCTTCCCATAAACATATACAAAGTACAGTGATGGCAAAAGTGCAATGTGCATTCTTGCTCCGATGTAGAACCATTGTCATGATTTGAGTTTACCTCTGTTATAGCGCGTCTATGTGAAAACAGCAGTGTCAAATGCAGGGGGGTGTTTGGGCTCATGAACGCGGCTGAGAGAATAAAACTGAATAAAAAAAAAAGAACAACACAGCTAACCTTTACAAGTATCATAAATTACACCAGCTGTTACAGACTGGAATCAAACGTATGTTTTTATTCTAAAATAGTAAGAATACGAGCAGCTCACTTCTCAAAATGGACTCGTCCGGGATCGAGCCAGTGAAGTTTTGATTACCAGTCAACAGTTGATACTGTTGTGCCACCAAAGCGCTCATAGCAAATGCGTGTCAATGTCGCACCCTACGGCAGGTTCTTTTTCTGCAGTTATATTTTTGAATAAAAGCGCATTTTTTCTATTATATTTGTACCTTTTATAAAAGTGTTTCTATGATATTTGGAATTCAGGCTTCACACATTATACACTTCATGCCTACATTTTGTCAATTATTACTAAAACATGAAAAACGTTTCTGTTTTAACGATGTGTTTACATAGATCGTTGTAGACATGGAACACACATGAAATGCAAATGTTCCAAATAACAACCTAGTATTTATAAAAGGTGTCATTTTGCTTGACTTCTCACTCTATACAACTCTAAGCAACTGACACGCAGGTAAACAGACTTGAGCTGAGAAAACTGTGCGGGGTGGGGGGATGTGATAGCAGGCTGCTTGCTGCTTATCCACACATTTACAGCACAAAGGATGCTGACGGAAAGGTCAGAAGCGATTTAAGGTGGGATGGATCTACGAGTTTTTTCGTAGGCTCTGGTAATTCTAGTGTTAACCATACCATAATTACTAAAACTGAAACAAATAGATATAAAAATAAAATAGAAATGTCTTTGTGAAATAAAAACTAAATTAAAATTCAAAACACTCAATTAAGGAAAACTAAACCTAACTTCCAAGTAAGGGCAGAAAAAGTACAGAAATAAAAACTAATATAAAAAGGTAAAACTATAATAACCTTGCATTCTATATCATGCTGCTTTTTAATTAATTTACTGTAATGAAATCCTTACATAATAAAATTTAAAAAGTCATATTTTGTTGCTTCTACATTTAATGTGCAAGTGGAGAAATTTAATATCAGATAATACTTTTCTGTGGAATTTGGCAAAGATTGCTTGTGTTTTATTAGTTTTTCTAAGATTAAAAATCTGACACCCATCCTAAAACAGGAACATTCTATGCACCCTTAACTATGAAAAAGTCTACTGTTTCAGTTTTACCTTGAGTGCAGTTACTTCAAATTAAATATTTTTTATATTTTTACTTTTACTCATTTGATAGCCGTTCTTGTTGCAAAACTTATTCAATTGTGAATGCCAAAACAAGTTCACTTCGCTGCAGCACACAGGATGGTATGAGATAAGATATGGGTGGGGATAAATGGCTGAGTATTACCATACAATAAAGGTATACCATTACATGTGTGTTTACTTATTCAGTTTGCAAATAATGATATTCTTTACTTATTCAATACAGTAGTAATAACATTGTTTGTTTATTAATCACCATACGAGCTACTATAAGTAGTGTCCCTTACTGTGTAAATGCTGGGGGAGACTTCTTTTATGCCAAGAGTCTGGCTTCTGCCTCTGCCCCATCCCACGCTCACCTCTGTGGCTGTGCAGCATTTTGCATGAACCTCAGGCACAACAGCTCATTTCTTCTACTCCTTGAAATCAAACTAGATAATATACATGATGCTCATGTCTGTAAAACTAAACAATAAAAGTAACTTATATACAAATGTATGAAAGATGGCTCTTTGACACTTGATTCTGTAGCAACTAAACATGTGCTCGGTATTTCTTTTATACTAAAAAAATCATCACAACTACATTACCTAAAGATTACAATGAATTCATATTTCTCTAACAATGTCAATCAGCAAAGTGCCACAATGTTCAGCTGTTTATTATGTTTGAATGCAATCAACAATTCAAGCTTGACACTTCAGCTCAGGTTTTAAATCTCCATCAGGTACTTCTTTGAAAAATATTATGTTTAAGAAATTTGAACTACAGACCCTCTAAATGCAATAACAACTAACATTAACACATGAATTTTTCATCACTTGAGCTGGAATCTGTTGTCTTTGAAAATTGCATTTTTTTAAGCTCAAACAAATAATAAACACAGTACAACTCTTAAAAAAAGCCACAAATGTATTAAATGTTCGTATGATGTTTATCAAGAAGACACAAGCTGAGCATGCTTAACAGATTATAAGTAAAGGACGAATTTTGCTGTTAAGCAATGAAGTAGCAATTTCAATTTTTTCTTCCTCTTTTCTTTTTCCAATTAAAAATGCAAACTGCTGTACTTAACACACACTTGCAGTCCAAATTCAAGCGGTGTCCGTTTTAATTAAGGCACAAAATTAAAAATTAAAAAGTCTGAATTCATTAAAGCAGCTTTTCTTGGTGTTTGCCTAACTGCAGAGGACGACTTTCCAATTACTTTTTCTCAGTTTATTACTCTACTCTCTATCATACGGTATAAGGTTTGTAAAAAAATAAGTAATACATTATTAAAATAGTCCATATTTACAATTACACCTCATGAATTACGAATATCTAGCTGGTACACAGAAAAATAAAAAAAAAACATTTACCATCTTTACACAGGTGTTTGTATGTTTTAACAGCAAAAAAAACAGTAGTGCAGTGTACGTATGTATGTATATATATATATATATATATATATATATATATATATATATATATATAGTGGCAAAGGCTGACCCAAACTGACACCGAAGGCACATGAAAAATAAACAAAAAGGTTTATTTTCTTCAGCTGGGGGCCATGTCTTCCCCATATCCCTCAGCTCTAACACAGTCCCAAAACACAAAAGTAAACACACAAAAAGCAATCACCAAATCTTCCTCCACACCTCCCAGCAGTTTCGTCCTCCTCCGGACTCTGGCTCCCGGAGTAACAACTGCTGGCTCCTTTTATAACACCCCCGGAAGTCCTCCAGGTGCTCGTTGACCTACTTCCGGCAGCACTTCCAGGTCTGGCCAAAAACCTGGCCAAGAGGGATCAACAACTGTTGCAGCATTCCTTGGCTGCACCTTTGGATCCCAACAGAGCTGTAACCAACTCCAACTCCCATGAAGCCCCGCGGGAGTCTGAGGCACCGCTGAAACCCAGGGGGTATATATGTTGCATAGTTTTACTGTCAAATAAAGCAAAGAGTGCGCGATACGCGTTTTCCCTCATTTGGGCTCATCAGGCGTACACACTCTACTGCTCGTGTCGCGTTTACTTTGCTTTATTTGACAGTAAAACTATGCAACATTCCATGATCTGCTTCTCGCAACTGAAAGAGGGCACCGTGGCAGATGTTTGCCGAATGGCAGACCAACCACAAGCGTTACCTGGTAGGTAGCCACCCACACAATTCAGGTCGTCAAGACTCATACTATAAATGTAATGAACATTATATATATATATGTAGGCAGCACGGTGGCGCAGTGCGTAGCGCTGCTGCCTCGCAGTTGGGAGATCTGGGGACCTGGGTTCGCTTCCCAGGTCCTCCCTGCGTGGAGTTTGCATGTTCTCCCCGTGTCTGCGTGGGTTTCCTCCGGGTGCTCCGGTTTCCTCCCACAGTCCAAAGACATGCTGGTTAGGTGGATTGGCGATTCTAAATTGGCCCTAGTGTGTGCTTGGTGTGTGGGTGTGTTTGATGTGTGTCCTGCAGTGGGTTGGCACCCTGCCCAGGATTGGTTCCTGCCTTGTGCCCTGTGTTGGCTGGGATTGGCTCCAGCAGACCCCCGTGACCCTGTGTTCGGATTCAGCGGGTTGGAAAATAGATGGATGGATATTTATTTATATTGTAGCGGGCGGCTGGGTCCCATGCCCAGCCGGACACCCCTTCTACATATGTTCCGGGGGAGCAGCCATGGGTATCTCACTACCTCCCCCGGGACGCTTGGTGGCAGCCTCCCTGGCTGACGATGGTGCCTCAGTTTCCCACAGGGTTTCATGGGAGATGGAGTTCTCCACAACCCTGTGGGGATCTGGTGTGGCCGCCAGGGGGTGCTGGATGGAGCCAGGAACCCACCTGGACATCTCTGCAGCCCCGCTCGGAAGTGCAATTAGTCACAGGTGATCAAGCACCTGGAGCACTTCCGGGTGGGCTATAAAAAGGGCCAGTATCCACCACTCAGGAGCCAGATCCGGGAGGAAGAGTACGAGGTTGCCTGGAAGGAGTGGTGGTGCCAAAGGAAGGATTTGTTGTTTGTTTGTGACATATAAAGTGCTTGTGGGACTGTGTTGGGCCTGTGGGACACGGGGAAGGCGTGCCCCACGGCTGAAGAGAAATAAAAAAGTCTGTTTATTTTACACGTGCCTCTGCATCAGTCTGTGCCGGGTCGGGCGATATATAGCACCTTTTACAATATATAGTTAGAGAAATGGTGAAAACTACATTTTTAAATTAAACTTTTTTTGTGATACATTACAGAAGAAATTAAACTATATGAACCATTTTATTTTCTTTAATGCTGTAAGATTGTATGGGTACATATTTTTGTACATATTTTATTAGTTAAAATATGTAAAGAGATTTATTGAAGTATTTTTATGGTCACTGAACCAATAAGCCTACAGAATTTAATTTTGTTGATTAAAAATGTGATTAGTTTATACATATGGTCTATAGTTTAATTATAAAAATGGCAAAGTTAACACTTTTATATAGGACATAAGGCTTCCATGCTTCTGGTTATACAGGAGCTTAGTGTAAAAAGTATTTAAAAGGGATAAAGACAAGAAAATGGAATTGGTATCAGAATCGGACGATCCAGTAACATGAAAGAAGTAATTGGTATTGCCTTTAAAAAAACCTGATCAAAGCATCCATAACAATGTGTGGTGCATACACTGATTAGCCAAAACATTAAAACAACTGAAAAGTGAGGTGATTAACACTGATTATCTCATTACAATGACACCTGTCAATGGGTGGGATATATTAGGAAGCAGTGGCGGACCGTGCATTTCACACCTAGGCCTTTAGTAGTGCTCCGTCTGACTTAACCCGCCCCTCAAAAACTAATTTATGGTTATAAATACCATCTTAATATGCAGAAATACAGTATAAAGAGCCGTTGCATCGCAGATAGATAACTCCTGTAGCCACAATAAATGCCTTTATTGAACAGACAAACCAGAGGTGAACAAGTTCCTTTCTACTGCAGCTACAGCCGCAACACACATAAAATACATCAATAATAACTCATACACTTGCAATATTATTTAGAAAAATCGCAACATTTTACTCACCAAAAATTCTGATTATTTGTAAACAAAATCCATCCTCCTCTCTTTCCTCAAAAACAGTTCAATTACTCTGTCGTACAGATTATCTGTGCGCTTCAGTTCCATCACGAAGTCCCTTTCTATCTCCATTGAAGCTAATGCTGAAAGTCGAACCTGCCCTGTTGTATTTCTGGCATAAGTTTTAATTCGCTTTAGGGCTGAAAATGTCAGCTCGACAGAAGCAGTGGACACGGGAATGGTCACCGCCAAACATACCAATGTGTACAGCTGCCCCATGATGCTCTCATTCAGATTTTTCTATTACACCATCCTATCCAATCAACGGGTCTGAATACGGTGACGTTGCCGTACACCTGCTAGAGGGCCCTAGTAACACCAACTCAAAATCTGATTGGTTGAAGCAACAGTTTAATCGACATTTATTTTGTGTTAGAGGGCCTGCAGAACGGATTGTGAAGGCCTCCGGGCAGACTTCATTGACTTTGACCCTGCCTGGCAACAAATGATGGCTGAAATGTGATTGGTTAAATGCTTTAATACGAAAATACATGTCTGGAAGCAGCACAACCATCGGAAAAGCTATGAAAGGAAGCGGACAGACTATTTGGAATTATTTATTAAGTATTCATGGACAAAATATAATTAACATCAGTCTGTGATTCAGATATTTTTTTAGGCCAGCAGAGAAGGCCTTGCAGGCCCTGACGGCCTGCCACTGTTAGGAAGCAAGTGAACAGTTAGTTCTTGAAGGGGACTGCTGGAACAGGAAAAATGGGTAAGTGTAAGGATCTGAGGAAATTTGACAAGGGCCACACTGTGATGGCAAGATGAACAGGTCAGAGCATCTCCAAAATGGCAGTTCTTATGGGGTGTTCCTAGTATGCAGCTGTTAGTATGTACAAAAAGAAAGGAACTGGTAACAAGGTCATGAGCACCAAAGGTTCTATGATCAATTTTGGGAGTGAAGGCTAGCCTACCTTATCTGAACCCACAGAAAAGCTACTGTATCACAGACTGCTGAAAAACGTAATGTTGGCCCTGAGAGAAATGTGCTTGCTGCATATGGGGATGAGTAGCTGCAGACTACTCAGAGCGCACAGGCTGATCCCTAACCATTGCTAAAAGCACCAATAATGGGCATGTGAGCATCAGCACTGGATCATGGAGCCATGGAAGAAGGTGGCTTGGTCTGATGAATGATGTTTTCTTTTAGATCATTTGGACAGCAGGATGTGTGTGCGTTGTTTAACTGAGGAAGAGGTGGCAGCAGGATTCACTATGGGAAAAAGGCAAACTGGTAGAGACAGTATTATGCTCTGGGCAATGTTCTGTTGGAAAACATTGGGTCCTGGCATTCTTGTGGATTACACTTTGACACATATTGTATCAATACCTAAAGATCGTTGCAGACTATGACACACCTTCATGATATCTGAATTCCCTAATGGCAGTGGCCTTTTAGAGCAGGATATTGTGCCAGGCCACACAGAAAACATTGTTCATTAATGGTTTAAGAAACAAGACGACAAGTTCAAGATATTGATGTGGCCTCCAAATTCCCTATATATCAATCCAATTGAGCATCTGTGGGATGTGCTGAGAGAATAATGTTGTGTTGTGGCTAATCTGGAATTAGACTGTCCTAAGCAATCAGTCCGTTTATAGTGCCAACTATAATAGCGAGGATAATGTAAATATTAAGGTAGAGAGATTTAATACTAAAGTGAGAGCTGCTGTTGACATAGTTGCACCTGTAAAGACAGTTAAAAAATCTTCTAGCATTGTTATACCATGGAAGACCCACAGAGTGTCTGATTTAAAGAGAACATGCCGTAGAGCTGAGTGTAAATGGAGGAAGACTAAACTAACTATTCACGATGAAATATTAAAAGTTAAAATAACAGAATACAATAACACAGTCTGTCTTGAGAGGCGCTGCTATTTCTCTAAGATAATAAATAACAATGCTAGTAATCCTAGAGTCTTATTCTCGACGATTGATCGTCTGCTAAACCCAGGTAACTCAAAGGAATGCCTCCTAAGTACTTCCAGTAGAACCTGTGAGGCTATTGCTGTATTTTTCAATCAAAAAATTAATGATATTAGAAATAACATAGTATATCTTCCCAACACTAAGGATCCTCCTAAACCCCAGTATTCCGTTATAAACAAATTAAACTTTTTCACTAGGATAGATTTACATAAAATAATTTCTCAACTGAAACCCTCCACCTGCGTCCTTGACCCAATACCAACAAATTTTTTCAAAGAAGTATCAGGCGTACTAATTGATAATGTTCTTGACATAGTAAATTCGTCATTAGATACGGGGGTCTTCCCAGACTGTCTTAAGACTGCTGTAGTTAAACCCCTACTTAAGAAAAATAATCTCGACCCCTCTGCTCTTGAAAATTTTAGACCCATCTCCAACCTGCCTTTCTTAAGTAAAATTCTAGAGAAGTCAGTCATTATGCAGTTAAATGACCACCTCAATAAACATGCTATTCTTGATAAATTTCAGTCAGGTTTTAGAACAAATCACAACACAGAAACTGCACTTGTTAAAGTAGTAAATGACTTGCGGGTAAATGCAGACAGAGGTCATTTATCTGTTCTCATCCTCTTAGATCTGAGTGCCGCATTTGACACCATTGATCAGAATATTCTTAGAAATCGCCTTGGTCAATGGGTAGGCCTCTCTGGCAATGTCTTAAATTGGTTTGAATCCTACCTGGCAGGGAGAAAATTCTTTGTTAGTTGTGGTAATTACAACTCAAAAACACACGATATCCTATATGGTGTTCCACAAGGCTCTATCCTGGGTCCGCTGCTTTTCTCAATCTACATGCTTCCGTTAGGTCAGATTATCTCAGGGCACAATGTGAGCTACCACAGCTATGTTGATGACACACAGCTGTATTTATCAATAGCACCTGATGACCCCGATTCTCTTGTTTCACTAACACAATGTCTGACTTGTATTTCAGAATGGATGAATAGTAAGTTTCTCAAGCTAAATAAAGAGAAAACTGAAATCTTAGTGATTGGCAAAAATGGATACAATGAGGCTATTAGAAATAAACTGGATGCATTAGGATTAAAAGTCAAGATGGAGGTAAAAAGCTTAGGGGTAACTGTTGACTGTAATCTGAATTTTAAATTGCATATTAATCAGATCACTAGGACAGCATTTTTTCACTTAAGAAACATAGCAAAAGTTAGACCTCTTATATCATTGAAAGATGCTGAGAAATTAGTTCACGCGTTTGTTTTCAGTCGGCTAGATTACTGTAATGCTAGGATTAAAAGTCAAGATGGAGGTAAAAAGCTTAGGGGTAACTGTTGACTGTAATCTGAATTTTAAATTGCATATTAATCAGATCACTAGGACAGCATTATTTCACTTAAGAAACATAGCAAAAGTTAGACCTCTTATATCATTGAAAGATACTGAGAAATTAGTTCACGCATTTGTTTTCAGTCGGCTAGATTACTGTAATGCAATCCTCTCAGGAATACCCAAAAACGACATAAATCATTTGCAACTAGTGCAGAATGCAGCTGCTAGAATCCTAACCAGGAAAAGAAAATCCGAGCACATTTCTCCAGTTTTGATGCCCCTAACTGGTTACCTGTGTTATTCAGGATTGACTTTAAAATTCTGCTTATGGTTTATAAAGCCTTAAATAATCTCGCTCCATCTTATATATCGGAATGTCTGACATCTTATATTCCAAATCATAACCTCAGATCCTCAAATAAGTGTCTCCTTAGAATTCCAAGAGCAAAACTTAAAAGAAGTGGTGAGGCGGCCTTCTGCTGTTATGCACCTAAAATCTGGAATAGCCTGCCAATAGGAATTCGCCAGGCTAATACAGTGAAGCACTTTAAAAAACTGCTGAAAACACATTATTTTAACATGGCCTTCTCATAACTTCACTGTAATTTAATCCTGATACTCTGTATATCCAATTCATTATAATAACTATTCATGGTGGCTCTAAAATCTGTACTAACCCCTACTCTCTCTTCTGTTTCCTTTTCCGGTGTCGCAAAAGCACCGTGATGTTCCAACAGTGATGGATTAAATGGATTAAAAGCCAGAAGTCTGCATGACCATCATCATCAAGTCCTTCCGTGAGAACCCTAAAAACAAAGAGGACTATTTAATTTATGTTAGGTAGAATACCCAGAGGGGACTGGGTGGTCTCGTGGCCTGGAACCCCTGCAGATTTTATTTTTTTCTCCAGCCGTCTGGAGTTTTTTTTGGTTTTTTCTGTCCCCCCTGGCCATCGGACCTTACTCTTTTCTATGTTAATTAATGTTATTTGGTCTTTTATTTTTCTTTTCTTCATTATGTAAAGAACTTTGAGCTACTTTTTGTATGAAAATGTGCTATATAAATAAATGTTGTTGTTGTTGTAATCAATGTAGACGTTAAAATAACTGTTCACATGGCTTAAGTGTACATTTAACAAAATCTGTTCTTTTTAATCTGCCAAGAATTTTCTCCAGTGTTCTTCAAGCTGCCACTTACCTTCCATTGCAGGCCAACACCAGTATTACCATGTTGCCTACAATAGAGCTACATCACAAAAATGAGTGATTATATGCTAAATGGTTATTATTTGTTGTCTGGGATTTCAACAAAACAAATTAAAGATATATTATTAGTATTCTTTCCTCTCCAACAGGTGTGCTACCATTCTAGACCACTGTTACACCCCCAATAAAAAACAATTACTGCCTGATACGCCCTCCTCCTCTGTGGACAGTCAAATCATTTGTCAGCACTCCTGTTTATTGCTTACAAAGAGAAAATGAAATGGAGCTTGTGGGTAGCAACAACAGTACAATGCAAAAAAAAAAAAATCTACAAAGCAAGGATGGATGATACCATACTATATATGAACAGCCATTATAGGAACTTCAGTAAAAGGACCAGGAACTGCAGGTATAGACCAATTACTTATGCAAAAATCTGGATGAAACTCACTTCTAAATATAAATAACTGAGTAACACATAATCAGGGGTGTGGAAATCCAACGCCCGACTCGTCCGACACGGGTAAATTGACCGTTGAACTTGCGTGTTTTTCTGTTTCAGTTGTCCGCGGACAAGTGCAATTTTCTGGAGAAAAATATTATATGTGCTGTGCAGGGCACATTTTACCACTACTTTCACATTTTAAACATTTGGGTACATACTTTGTGCGGAAACAGTCTACTTAGGCATGTTCTTCATGTCTCAAATTGGTCTTCAATATTGTTTACAAAATGATGGCTGATTTTTCAAAGGGGAAGCACTCTTACGGACTTACATAAGTATTTTACCCTAATACTTACACGCTTGGAGATGCGGTCATTTTTTTCATGCCGACATTATGATGTAATCTGATGATTTTTCATTATAATCAATAACTTTTATATATTACCAGTAACGGCGTACTGCAGTGAATAAATACACTTGACTTGAGCATTCCTAGTTTTCATCCTTTTTCTCTGTACGTTTAGCATTCATTTGCTCAGAGGTTGATGCGCTTGCTGCTTCCTGAGCAGCTCTTCTTTTCTCCACCGTAGCGGCACGCTGCTTCTCTTCTTTTGTTAGCATCTTTTCGCGTTAAAACTGATTAAGTTAGTTTTTGTGTTGCAATTACTTAGTACGTTTTCTTTAATTTTTCACTTAAACTGGCACTTAAGTCTTCAATCTGCCTCAAGAATGATTAGCGAAGGTGGTGGGGAATGAGAACGGCTCCCATACGCATGCGCCGCCCTGCTGCGCACTGCCGAGAGTTGATTCAACAATAAAATAAAATAAAAATAAAGAGTAATACAAATCATCACCCCGAAAGCGGATAGTAGACGTCACGTAGTATACTGTATGTGTACCAAATTTCAAGTCAAAAGGTGAAATGGTATGCGAGCTACAGGTGATTTAAAATCCTGGACAGACAAATGAACAGCCACGGTAGCGTATTATAGAAGAACATTGATAAAATTCATTGTTTCTACATAAAAATGCAGTCACTTTACTTACAATACAATTGTTTTCACCACATAACAAAGCTTGTTAGGCAGTTAATCTTTCCTGAAATTTGCGATTTCGTGTAGGTTGTGATATATTGAGGAGTTAAGAAATTTATTGCGTGACAACATCAATTAGATTGTTTTTGATTAGCGAATATTTCATATAAAATAAGTTGGTTTCACGCTGTCAGTTTATTAAAAATAAAGAAGAAAACATTCTAACGGTTTCCAAAGCTTATGAAATATCTATAAAAATCTTCACTGTAACTGTAGTATGTGAAACAGAACTAGTGTAGCTATAATGAAGGCATTGTTTATTAGTGAGTTAAAATGATAAGGGAATCTTTTATAAAATGTTCTAGAGCAAGGTGGCAAAATACTACTCCCTGAAAGAACTTTTTTCAGTTTTAAAATGGAAGGCAGTTTTGGTATCAATAAAAGAGATCAGAAAAAATAAACTATTTTTCACTTTTGTTATTTGTTTATGGACAAGTGAATTTAACTGGCGGACAAGTGGATTTTCTAAGTTTACTTGTCCGTGGACAAGTAGAAAAAAATTTGATTTCCACACCCCTGATAATGATAAACCAATAGCGAATATACCACACTTCATTAACAATGCCCTTAATTTTGCAATTTATGAACAACATGAGATTAATACATATAACTTAAAATATTATTTATCTAGAGTACGTGAGTCACATTTTTTTAATTTTTTTAAACTTAGATTAAGAGTACATCTGACACTAGATAGAAATTCTGGAGAAACACTAAGAGGATATACTGTATTTTCCTCTACTTAAACCTGAATTAAAGGCATTGTCTCTTCATATTTTTCACATATATTTTTTTAACTTCACACTGCCTCTCTGACAGATGGCCTGGAAATCATGATGGCAATTTTCTCAGGGAGAAAACATTTACGTTATTAAAATTAAGTTTTATTTCCTTCTTCTCAAATGAATTATGATACCTACCAGACTCCAAAACTCTATAACAGAGACGTCACTTGTTATGTTTAGTGCTATAAGCCAACCATGCCATAAATAGTACTAAGCAAATGTAAATTAACCTGAATTCATTAAACATTTCAAAAAATGACATTGGATACTTAAGAGGATACAAACCTGAGTAATAAACCGAGATCCATCTGTGAAGACAAGATAGTCAGTATCTGTGAATTTCACCATCATTGTGCAGTCCTGGTATACTCCATAAAAAATAAGGGCAAGCCTGCACAGGAAACCCACTGAAAACAAGGCATGCTTTCTTGACAGCCACGAGGTCAGTAAATAAGCTGCTGCCATCTTTGATTCCAGTTCTTTCAAGGTTTAAAGTTATTGTATATTCAAGTATACTTTTTAGGAAAATAAAGAGAGTTTCTCTGTGTTAACAGGGATACCAAGGATAGTTATACAGCTTTTTCTAAGTGAAGCAACAGAGTTTCCCCTTCTCACTAAAGGAAACATGGTCTATTCATGGCAGAAAATAATTATTACTGATTGAACCAGTTGAACTAACATGCCACATTTTCCAGAAAAATCAAAGTAATGAAGGATCCTATGCAGTCTGAAAATTAAAAATAAACATGCATCAGAGGTATAATTAGCAAAAATATTTTAGACAATGAGTTTTCAATTTAAAAATTCTAATCATGACTCACACAGTTATTCTACTTTTCATTTTAATATTCAAAGATATTATCATCATGGAATTCAGATAATAAAAAATGCATAAAAAAACTTTTTTTTGTAGGCATGAGATAATACACTTAACACAGGCTTCATTGCATATGGAATTTTTAATAGGGGAAATGTACTTATATGTTTAGCATACTTATGAGAAACTTAATAAATCAAACCACTTCAAAGTAAATTCAAATTAGTGTACACATACTGTATATAAGTTTTAATGTCACTTCTTGTAAGCTTTTTCTTTTTTAGATAGATAGATAGATAGATAGATAGATAGATAGATAGATAGATAGATAGATTTGACATGATTTGATGCTATATTAATAGTCTGAGGTGTACAGAGTAAAAAGAAAAGGAGACACAAGTGTTCATTGTTGTGCTTCAGTGTTGCTCACACCAATATTAGAAACACAGACCTTTAGTCTCACAAACTGCGGTCACCTGGACAGACAGTCCATTATCCAGGCTACCATAGGCTCATCCAGTTATATGTCTAAGCTTGCCCCTTAACAGGACAGCTGAATGGTGAATCCTCACAGTGTTGAAAGCTTTGTCAAGGTGAGAATAAGCTTTGTGCAGCAGTTAGATAATTGCACTGTCCACAAAAATCTTTGTCTAACAGGCAAACAGCAGTGGGTCAAAGTGTTCTACCACAAGAGGTCTCATATAGTCCAGGACCAGCCTCTCAAAGGTCTTCATGATGTGAGAAATAAGTGTTACTGGTATGTAGTCATTAGGTGAAGAGGTGCCTGTCTTTGGAACAGGAACAATACAGAATGTTTTCTACAACAGTAGTACTCTCCAGAGCCTTAGGGACAGACTAAATAAGTGACAGAGGATACCACAAACTTGTTCAGCACAGGCCTTAAGAACTCAAGGACTGACACCATATGGTTCAGCAACTTTTCCAGTGTGTAGCTTCCACAGTTGTCTCTTCACTTGGTCTTTTATTATGGACAGCCCATACTAATGGTCAGAGGTGGGTTTGTCACTGGCCAATCCAATTGGTGCAGTAGGAGTTGTTGATGTAGTAGGGATGGTGTTGGGAGGACTAGTAAAAATTGATTCTGGGCATTAGCTTTGTCCACATTTCCTTATAGCTCCCTAGCCCTGAATTGCTTGGATCCAGTAATTATACCCAGTCTATTCCAGACATCATTCATGTAATTGTGAGTGTGTTTTTTTCCTACTTTAGCTTTGTGTACTACCTTCCTTTCACTAAGCTTTTCTTTCACCACTTGCTGTGCATCCTTCAGAGCCTCTTTGTTATTGAATCTGAAAGCTCTCTTTTTCTCATTGAGAAGAATTTTTAGCTCCTTTCTAATCCACAGCATGTTATTTGTAAAGAAACATGCTGTCTTTGAGAGTACCACAGCGTTGAGGCAAAAGTTAATATAGTCTGTGATGCAGTGAGTGAGTCCCTCAATATCAAGCCCATGCAATTTGCACATTATTTCTCAATCTGCCAGTTGAACGCAGTCATCCAGAGCCATTTCCGCCTCTAGGCTCCAGCCTCATTTTTTTTAATCAAATTTCACAAATCTATATAGCTCCATAACTAAACCACCCACCAGGCTCATACTTTGCATGCTGGTATATTGGTTGATATAATGTGATTAACTTTAAACATTTTGGTCCAGATGACACTACATGGTCAAAGAATCTCCTTGAAATTGACCAAAACCTAATTTGAGTTTATGGCTTAGCTAGGTTTAGGCCTCAGAAACACATATTTGTAATCAACATAGATTTTTGATTTTTTTTCTTTATTTGGATAACTATATAGGCTTTCTGAAAAAGCAATAAACAGAAAAGTAACTATCAGGGTTTGAACAGCAGACCTTTCAATTCCAAAAAAATAATTTTAGATTTATTTTCAGTTTCATGTTTCATGCATCCAAACTATCCTGCACAGTCTTTCCATTAGCCACCTAGAGATAGTATTTGTTGGGTGCACAAACCAGTGTGTTTCTTCGTGCCGGTCCCAAGCCCGGATAAATAGGGAGGGTTACATCAGGAAGGGCATCCGATGTAAAATTTTGCCAAATCAATATGCGGACAACAATACAAATTTCCATACTGGATCGGTCGAGCCCCAGGTTAACAACGATTGCCACCAGTACTGTTAGCCAACAGGGTGCTGGCGGAAATTGGGCTACAGTTGGCTGAAGAAGAAGAAGGAGAAGAAGAAGAGGGGGGGAGACGTGTCCAGAGGCAGGAGGAGTGGAGGAAAGTAAAGAGAGTGGAACTGAGGGTAGGGACTTTGAATGTTGGCAGTATGATTGGTAAGGGGAGAGAGTTAGCAGATATGAAGGAGAGAAGGAAGGATGATATATTATGCGTGCGGGAGTAAGGCCAGGTGGATTGGAGGTGGATTCAAATTGTTCTATCATGGTGTGGATGGGAGGAGAAATGGGGTAGGAGTTATTCTGAAGGAACAGTATGTCAAGAGTGTTTTGGAGGTGAAAAGAGAGTCAGGCAAAGTAATGATTATGAAGCTGGAAATTGGAGGTGTGATGATGAATGTTGTTAGTGCATATGCACCGCAAGTTGGATGTTGAGGAAGTTGAGGGCAGAGCCAAGGATCAAATGGTGGAATTTGAAAAAGGGAGTTTTAGGGAGGAGGTGAGACAGGCACTGGGTGGCAGTGAAGAGTTACCAGACAGCTGGGAAACTATAGCAGATGTAGTAAGGGTGACAGCAAGAAGGGTGCTTGGCATGACATGTGGAAAGAGGAAGGAGGAAAAGGAAACCTGGTGGTGGAATGAGGAAATACAGGAGAGCATACAGAGAAAGAGGACGGCAAAGAAGAAGCGGGATAGTCAGAGAGATGCAGAAAGTAGACAAGAGTACAAGGAGATAAGACGCAAGGTGAAGAGAGAGGTGGCGAAGGCTAAAGAAAAGGTGTACAGGGTATGATGAGTTGTATGAGAGGTTGGATACTAAGGAGGGAGAAAAGAACCTGTACCGATTGGCTAGACAGAGGGACTGAGCTGGGAAAGATGTGCAGCAGGTTAGGGTGATAAAGGATAAAAATGGAAACATACTCATTAGCGAGGAGAGTGTGTTGAGCAGATGGAAACAGTACTTTGTGAGGCTGATGAATGAAGAGAACGAGAGAAAGAAGAGGTTGGATGATGTGGAAATAGTGAATCAGGAAGTGCAACGGATTAGCAAGGAGGAAGTAAGAACAGCTATGAAAAGGATGAAAAATGGAAAGGCCGTTGGTCCAGATGACATACCTATGGAAGCATGGAGGTGTTTAGGAGAGATGGCAGTGGAGGTTTTAACCAGATTGTTTAATGGAATCTTGGAAAGTGAGAGGATGCCTGAGGAGTGGAGAAGAAGTGTACTGGTGCCGATATTTAAGAATAAGAGGGATGTGTAGAGCTGCAGTAACTACAAGGGAATAAAATTGATGAGCCACAGCATGAAGTTATGGGAAAGAGTAGTGGAAGCTAGATTAAGAAGTGAGGTGATAATTAGTGAGCAGCAGTATGGTTTCATGTAAAGAAAGAGCTCCACAGATGCAATGTTTGCTCTGATGATGTTGATGGAGAAGATTAAAGAAGGCCAGAAGGAGTTGCATTGCGTCTTTGTGGACCTGGAGAAAGCATATGACAGGGTGCCTTGAGAGGAGCTGTGGTATTGTATGAGGAAGTCGGGAGTGGCAGAGAAGTATGTAAGAGTTGTGCAGGATATGTACGAGGGAAGTGTGACAGTGGTGAGGTCTGCGGTAGGAGTGACGGATGCATTCAAGTTGGAGGTGGGATTACATCAGGGATCTGCTCTGAGCCCTTTCTTATTTGCAATGGTGATGGACAGGTTGACAGACAAGATTAGACAGGAGTCCCCATGGACTATGATGTTTGCTGATGACATTGTGATCTGTAGCAATAGTAGGGAGCAGGTTGAGGAGACCCTGGAGAGGTGGAGATATGCTCTAGAGAGGAGAGGAATGAAGGTCAGCAGGAACAAGACAGAATACATGTGTGTAAATGAGAGGGAGGTCAGTGGAATGGTGAGGATGCAAAGAGTAGAGTTGGCGAAGGTGGATGAGTTTAAATTCTTGGGTTCAACAGTACAGAGTAATGGGGATTGTGGAAAAGGGGTGAAAAAGAGAGTGCAGGCAGGGTGGAACGGGTGGAGAAGAGTGTCAGGAGTAATTTGTGACAGACGGGTATCAGCAAGAGTGAAAGGGAAGGTCTACAGGACGGTAGTGAGACCAGCTATGTTATATGGGTTAGAGACGGTGGCACTGACCAGAAAGCAAGAGACAGAGCTGGAGGTAGCAGAGTTAAAGATGCTAAGATTTGCACTGGGTGTGACGAGGATTGATAGAAATGAGTACATTAGAGAGTCAGCTCAAGTTGGACGGTTGGGAGACAAAGTCAGAAAGGCGAGATTGCGTTGGTTTGGACATATGCAGAGGTATATTGGGAGAAGGATGCTAAGGATAGAGCTGCCAGGGAAGAGGAAAAGAGGAAGGCCTAAGCAAAGGTTTATGGATGTGGTGAGAGAGGACATGCAGGTGATGGGTGTAACAAAGCAAGATGCAGTGGACAGAAAGATATGGAAGAAGATGATCCGCTGTGGCAACCCCTAACGGGAGCAGCCAAAAGAAGAAGAAGATGATTAAAGTATGTCATTGCATGAGTTAGTGCACCTACAATGATCAGTCAGAGGCAATACCATCTTGATCTCAAAGACAAAGATGCCCTACACTCTGCACTTCAATTGAAACAGAAATGAAACGGGTCACATTCCTGCTGCTGCAATACCAAGATGTTCATTATAACTAGTGTTGTATTTAATGATAAATCAAGCAGCTGCTGTTCATGTGTTGTGCTTAATGTGCCTTTGTTTCTTCCATTAATCCTATACCCAATTTACTGATGAAGAACTTGATTATCATTGACAAATAGTGAATTATCCATCCATTATCCAACCCGTTATATCCTAACAAAGGGTCACAGGGGAGCCAATCCCAGCCAACACAGGGCGCAAGGCAGGAATAAATCCCCGGGCAGGGCGCCAGCCCACCGCAGGGCACACACACACACAGACCACACACTAGGGACAATTTAGGATCGCCAATGCACCTAACCAGCATGTCTTTGGACCGTGAGAGGAAACCGGAGCACCCAGAGGAAACCCACGCAGACAAGGGAAGAACATGCAAACTCCACGCAGGCAGGACCGGGGAAGCGAACCCAGGTCTCCTTACTGCGAGGCAGCAGCGCTACCACTGCGCCACCGTTCTGCCCAATAGTGAATTATCTCATGTTTATAATGGAAAATAAAAACAAAAGATTCACATAAAAAGTAAGATTTATTTTTGAGAAAGAATGGACCGTGTAGGATACAGAAAAAATAATTTTAAAAATGTCTGGACATTTCCACAGTGCATTAAGCTGGTCTGAAAATTAGACCCAAAATGATTTTTTCATATTTGAGAGGTCTGCTTGTCAAACACTAATGAAGTTTCTTGTTTGTTTATAACTTTTTGAAAAGCCCAGTGTAGGTATGTAAACATGGAAAATTTTTCTGCAGGCTGTATCAGTCAGAAGTATGCTTTCTGAAAGATTAAACATGGCAAAGCCAAAGATGCAGAATATTTTATTTCCTATTTTTGAAGGTCTGCTCTTACCAAATGGTGTTACGCACTATACCTATAAAGGTACCAGTATGCAAAATGTAAGCCTGCTAGGTGGTTTAGTTCTTGAGATATGGTCTTGTGAAATTGATAAAAAAAATAAAACCCCTCACAAAATTGGCTGTATCTTGGAAAGTATTGCTGTTACATCAAAATAATTCTACAGGGTGTCTCCTAGATAACATGGGTACACCTGGTATTTTTCTCATAATTTCTGGGAAATTCAGTTGATTTGACATGGAAAGACCCCTAGTAAAAGAAGTTCAGAAAAAAAAGAAAAAACAGAGAACACTGAGCTTCTGTAAAGTGGTTGCACTTGCATAGTGCCTAGACATTTCATTAATATTAACAAATGAATTGCCCTTCAGTAACAGAAGACATGTTGCATGTTGATTAGCAAATTTCATTGCTGACTGTACATGTTACAATAACGCCCCTTCTTCTTCTTCTTTCGGCTACTAAAACCCTATAATGTAAAGTTACTGCAAAAGACAAGAAAATTTTTTAATATATCTCCAAATTTAATTTCTTCCATACCAACCTTTATCTATAAGTAATTCAATTCAATTCTTTATTGTCATGTGTACAAGTACCATGTACAATGAAATTCTTGCACGCATGTGCCCCCGCAGACAGTGAACATAGACAAAAAAAACACAATAAATAAATTAATATAAATAAGTAAATAAATAAAAACAGAATCCTAGGACTAAATAGAGAAAGTGGCAGAAGAATATGTGCAGGTAGCAGTGAAGGTGACAAATGGTTACAGATTGTTCATGAACCTGATTGCAGTTGGATAGAAACTATTCCTGAACCAGAAGGTGCACATCCGAATGGACTTTAGTCACTTCCCAGATGGGAGAAGGGTGAAAAGTGACAGTGCAGGGTGGCTGGGGTCCTGCCTGATATGGTTCACATTCCTGAGACAGCGTGTGGTGTGGAGGTCATGGATCGCAGGGAGCTGTGTGCCCATGATCTGCTGTGCTGTATTCACCACACGCTGTAGAGCTCCGCAGTCCTGAACTGAGCAGTTGCTGTACCAGGATGTGATTCATCCTGTCAGGATGGATTCTGCAGTACACCTGTAGAATCTGCACAGGGATGTGGGGGACATCCGGGTCTTACTCAGTCTCCTGAGGAAGTAGAGGCATTGTTGGGCTTTCTTGACTACTGCCGCAGTGTGACTTGCCTATTTAAGGTCATCAGTGAGGGTGACTCAGAGGAACCTAAAGCTGCCAACCTGTTCCACTGCCTCACCTCCAACGTAGATGGGGCTGTGCTCTGTTTCCTGTTTGCGGAACATCCACAACCATCTCCTTAGTTTTGCTAATGTTGAGGGTGAGGTTATTGTCCTGACACCATTCTGCCAGGAGTCTGACCTCCTCCCTGTTGGCTGTCTCATCGTCCTCACTGATCAGACCTATTACAGGGGTATCATCAGCAAACTTGAGGATGGTGTTAGAGCTGTACTTAGCTACGCAGCCATGAGTGTAGAGAGAGGGGGCTCAGCATGCTGCCCTGCGGAGTGCCAGTGTTGATGGTGATGATGGAGGAGGTTTTTCCACCAATATGCACTTGCTGAGGTCTGCCGGTGAGGAAGTGCAGTACCCAGTTGCACAGTGAAGAGCTAAGCCCCAGATCCAGGAGTTTAGCAATGACCTGGGATGGAATGACAGTGTTAAATGCAGAGTTGTAGTCCACAAACAGCAGCCTGGCATAACAGTTCTTGTTCTCCAGATAAGAAAGGGTGGTGTGAAGTGTTATGGAGATGGCATCCTCAGTGGACCTGTTGCAATGGTAGGCAAACTGGAGGGGGTCCAGACTGTCAGAGATTGTGTCCTTGATGTGTTCTAGCACCAGCCTCTCAAAGCACTTCATGGCTATGGGAGTAAGTACTACTGGGCGGTAATCATTAGGGTAGTCTACTTTATTTTTCTTTGGGACAGGGATGATGGCAGTGTGCTTGAAGCAGGTGGGGACAGATGAAACCCTCAGAGATGTGTTAAAAATATCCGTAAAGACAGCAGCTAGCTGGTCGCAACATGTTTTTAAAACGCGACCCGAGACTCCGTCTGGACCGGATGCTTTGCGGATGCTGAGTTGGGAAAAAGTCTTCCTCACGTCATCCTCTGAGAATCTCAGGCTGGAGTCTTGCGCCGCTGCGGGGGGTCGCACAGGCCTGTCCGTGTTAGCGAGCTCGAAGCGAGTGAAAAACACGTTCAACCTGTCCGGGAGTGAAGCAGCGGTAGCTGTGGCCGGGTGTGTCCGGGGTTTGTAGTTCATGATCAGCTGGATACCCTGCCACATTCGACGAGTGTCTGCTGTGCTGTTAAACTGAGAGTACAGTTTGTGGCCGTACTGGCACTTTGCATATTTAATGGCTTTTCGAAGATAATACCTGCTCTTTTTGTAAGCCTGTGTATCTCAGGAGTGAAACACACTGCTGTGCTCACGGATCCGCTGGCATACTTCAGCACACATCCAGGGCTTCTGGTTGGGAAATACGAGTACAGATTTTGTGGATACGCGGTCATCCACACATTTCCTGATGAAGCCTGTGATAACTGCACCATACTCATCCAGATTCTCAGAGGACTCTTTGAAAACACCCCAATCCACAGATTCAAAGCAGTCCCTAAGTTTCTCCTCCTCTTCTGGGGTCCAACAGTGCACCTCTCACAAGACCGCTCTGTGCGCTTCAACTGCTGCTTGTAAACAGGAAGGAGCAGCACAGAGCGGTGGTCTGACTGGCCAAGGTTCGGCCATGGGAGCGAGCGGTATGTGCAAGTGGTCCAACGTGTTAGCACCCCTGGTGGGACAGGAGACGTGTTGGTAGTATTGGGGGTAAACAGACCTGAAGCTTGCTTTGTTGAAGTACCCGGCGATGATAGCCAGACCTTCGGAGTGTATGTTTTCACAGTCCGTAATGAGGCTGTACAGTTCATTAAGTGCGGTGCCGGTGTTTGCTTGTTGGGGGATGTAAATAGCCACCATGTGAACAGCTGTAAACTCCCTATACAAGTAAAGCAATCGGCACTTGATGAGCAGACACTCCAGTTCCGGTGAACAGCTTTGTGAAATGACTTCCACATCCATACACCATGTGTTGTTGATGAGGAAACATACCCTGCCACCTCTCTTTTTTCCGGAGGAGACCGATTGATCTGCGCGGTGGAAAGAGAAGCCGTCTGGCTGGACAGCTGAATCTGGCATGCAGGCGGTAAGCCATGTTTCAATGAGGCAGAAAACACAACAGTCACATAGATCTCGCTGGAAACGAAGTTTACCACAGAGATCATCTAGTTTGTTGTCCAGAGACTGGGCATTGGCCAGGAAAATGCTAGGCAGTGGAAGTTGCAGTCCTCAGCGTTTTGTCTTCACTTGGATCTCAGCATGCCAGCCACGTTTTTTTCTCCTCCACGTCCTCTGGTGGTCGGATGGGTCGCGTCCGCCACCTTGGTCTCGAGTTATTGTGGCGAGCAGCCCCTTGTCGATAACTTCAAAGGTATAGGATGGTGATTTTGTTGCTCTGATATTTATAAATGTTGTACAGTCATACTTAATAAAACAGCAAACAGGTGGTACAAACAGTGACAATAACAAGAATACAGACACAAAAACGAAGTCAGTGAGGAGCAGCACACAACACTCTCTCCGGCGCCATGATGATACAATAATATTAATAATCTAAGTTACAGTTCTATCATTTGTAATTCTCAAAAGTATTTATATTAATCATTAAATTGGTGATAGTGATCCTCCAAACCAGACACCAAAAGTTATTTAATAGTCAACTGAAAAGGGACTAAGAAGCACTGGTGATGTTAAGAGCACTGATAACAAAAACAGCAGCAAATATAGGATTGATCATAGCTAAAGGGAAGACACTCTTATTAATCTTCACTGGCTGTAACCTGCAGTGTTGTTAAAATTTATCCCCTGTGAAAAGCGTGCACTACGCAGAACTCAATAATAAACTGACAGCCAAGTTAACAATCACCAAAACCTCAACCAAATAATTTTCCACGTAGAAATCCAGGATAACTTGAAGAGTACCCTTGGTTGAGTTAGGTGTGAAAAAAGAAACAGAATTACTGGGGAAAGCACAGAAAACACCAAAACATCCTCACATACATACATAGACATTTACAGAGTTCTCCATAATGTTTGGAACAAAAGACACATTTTCCGTTGATTTACCCCTCCGCTCCACAGTTTAAAATTACAAATCAAACAATTCAGACATGATTAAAGTACACATTGCACACTTTCATTTAAAGGGTATTTGCATACATCTTGGTCAAACCATTTGTGAGTGATGTGTATTGTCTATGATATCTTAATTGTTGTTCCAATGATGTGCTTCATCAGTGTGAGCCTCTCGCAGTGTTCATTCTGTCAAATGTGAGAAGAGGAATTGTACCAACACAGATGAGAACTTAAATGTTAAAGGTTTTAATATTTCAGCCTGTTAATAATTAACATCTATCTATATAATTCACGAAGTCCATGGCAAGCAAGACGCATGCAAGACCGAGCTCCGCCTACCAACAATTCACTAAGCAGCCGACCATGGCACACGCACTACAGGGCCAACAATTCGTGCGAGAGCGAAAGCATTTGCCAAGAATGTTTTCATTAATCAAGAACGAAAGTCGGAGGTTCAAAGAAGATCACATACCGTCGTAGTTCCGACCATAAACGATGCCGACTGGCGATTCGGCGGCGTTATTCCCATGACTCGCCGGGCAGCCATTACTCCCAATGGCATGCCTCCGCATAAAGTCAAACTTAAAATTGGTTCATTCGTCATGCTTCTCAGAAACCTCATGCCAGCAAGAAGTCTCTGTAAAGGCACTAGACTGACTGTTCTCAGCATTCACCGCAATGTACTAGAGTGTAAAACAATCGCAGCTGCTACCTCACAAACTGTCCTTATTCCCCAGATTTCCCTGACCCATTCAGATTCAAATTTGCCTTTTACTTTTACACGCAGACTATTTCCTGTTAGATTAGCCTTTGCAAAGACAATTAATAAGGCACAGGGACAAACTTTCAAAAAGATATGCCTGTATCTGCCAAAACCAGTTTTCAGTCACGGACAATTGTATGTTGCTCTCTCCAGAGTTCCATCTTTTCATTCACTTACAGCACACAGGCGCGCACGCGAGAGAGACACACACACAGGCGCGATAGAGAGAGACACACACATAGGCACACGCGTGCGAGAGAGAGAGACAGACACACACACAAACACACACACACAGGCGCGCGCGCGAGAGAGAGAGACACACACAAACACAGGCGCGAGAGAGAGAATCCCTGACCCCATTAGAGTCAAATTTGCCTTTTATGCTTACACGCAGACAATTTCCTGCTAGATTGGCCTTTGCAATGATAATTAATAAGGCACAGGGACACACTTTCAAAACAATATGCCTGTATCTGCCAAACCCAGTTTTCTGTCATGGACAATTGTATGTTGCTCTCTCCAGAGTTCCATCTTTTCATTCACTCACAGTCGTATCCTCAAACCCACCCCATTTGGACAACTGTGTCTTTCAGGAAGTGTTCACCCATCAATACATAATTATGCGGCGTATGCTACGCCACGGGTTGGCTAGTTAACAGATAAAGGAGCTCAGTCATTGGCGTCACTCAGTGGCGTCATTATCCCTTCATGGCAGCTAGCATGAAGCAGCACGTCATGAGTCACAATACGGAAGCTTTGGATGTTAACCGGATTCAAAGCCAGAGCGCAGCAGTACAGTGCGTGTGGTAAACACCAATTACCATGGGATAACTTAAAGTCACATGCAATTGCATTTGCTTTCTTTTCTCCCTCATACTGCTTGATCATTTTCATTTCTGTGTCCAGATTAATTGCATTTTTTTCCTATAATTGTAAGACAAATATAACTGAACGTAGTTGAAACTGCAGCAGGTAATAAACTGAGATCGAGATGAATGAGTCATGACATACGGAGCTAGCGCTGCGAAAACTGTAGTACCTTTATAAAATGCACTATAAGTGAAACTGATATAGTACGGAGCTCCGCGCGTGTCAGGCAAAAAAAAGAATGTTCAAACAAATTATTATTCATTTCGGGGGGATTATTTTAATTTTTGTAAGAAGCATATGCCTATCGGACATGTTTTAATTTGCGAGCTGTCTTGGTTTGTGGTACCTGATTCCAAAGCACATTTATTTATTTCATTATTTAAAACACTTGCACAGATCCCTGCCTCCTCGCCCTGCTCCATCCTGCCCCAATTCTGCAGAAGCAGGAGCAGGTGATGAAGGGAGCAAAAAAGAAGTCTTTTAGCAGCTATTTAAAATAAAACAAAGGAATTCAGAGAAGGTGAGTAACTGCACAGTGCCACTGAAAAAGACAGCAAGAGTTACTTAATGATACCTGAGGTGGACAGTGATGTAAATCCACTTGAGTGGTGGAAAACACAAGAAGTACATTTCCCCAAATTTTGGAAACATTCAAAAAAGTACCAGTGCATTCCTGCCTCAAGCAGCCCTTCTGAGAGGGCTTTCACCACTGCAGAAAATGTTGTTACATGAACCGTGCTACTCTGAAGCCAGATGCCTTAGACAAATTGGCATTTACCTCAGTAGAATTTTACGATTGTTATATTTATTCTGATATCTTTGTGCAATATTGTACAGAACTTGAAGTTAGCAATTTGCTTAAAAATGTTATGGGTTTGGGTTTTTTTGTGCAATATATGACAGAAACTGTTTACAAATGCTATTTTGTAGCTTTTCCCCTGTGCAGTATTTTACAGAATTTTGGATTTTTACACAATAGTACAAAATGTTAGATTTTTGTTATTCCTTTTAGGCTGCACAATTCACCTTGCCGTAGAGCAGTTTATGCTCATCCAGACTGTAATATTAATGTCCTGTAGTTCAATTATGACTAGTATTTTATACCTTTTGGATTCATATCTTGTTTACATTAAGTTTGTCTGTTTAAAATTATAATATCAGTCTCATGATAATAGTCTTGTTGGTCTTAGTGTAACGTTTTGTCACTGGTAATTTTAATCTTTGTGTTATTTTACTTCATTTTTAAGAAAACTAGGGGGCTCTGCCCCCTGCTCACTTCTATCACCAACCCCTAACCCCCTATCCCCTCCTACGCACCATTGTAAAGAGGGGCTGAATGCACCCCATGGAGACTGGAAACAATTACAGTAATCCCTCGCTATATCGCGCTTCGACTTTCGCGGCTTCACTTTATCGCGTATTTTATATCTAAGCATATTTAAATATATATCGCAGATTTTTTGCTTAACATTTAACATTAATTAGCTTTTCTTTTTAATGTCTAAGTTACTGCTTAGTTAGATGCATACACACACACACACACACACACACACACATATATATTGTGTATATTATATATATATACAGTGGGTACGGAAAGTATTCAGACCCCCTTCAATTTTTCACTCTTTGTCATATTGCAGCCATTTGCTAAAATCATTTAAATTAATTTTTTCCCTCATTAATGTACACATTGCACCCCATATTGACAAAAAAAAGACTGTTCTTGAATGGCCCAGCCAGAGCCCTGACTTAAACCCAATTGAGCATCTCTGGAGAGACCTAAAAATCCAACCTGACAGAACTGGAGAGGATCTGCAAGGAGGAATGGCAGAGGATCCCCAAATCCAGGTGTGAAAAACTTGTTGCATCTTTCCCAAGAGGACTCATGGCTGTATTAGCTCAAAAGGATGCTTCTACTAAATACTGAGCAAAGGGTCTGAATACTTAGGACCATGTGATATTTCAGTTTTTCTTTTTTAATAAATCTGCAACAATTTCAAAAATTCTTTTTTTTGTCTGTCAATATGGGGTAAAGTGTGTACATTAATGAGGGAAAAAATTAATTTAAATGATTTTAGCAAATGGCTGCAATATGACAAAGAGTGAAAAATTGAAGGGGGTCTGAATACTTTCCGTACCCACTGTATATATATATATATATATATATATATATATATATATATATATATACATACATACATACATATGCACACATATAAACATATACAAATACACACATACACACAAACATATATATATATATAATGTAAAAGGCGCTATATAGCGCCTGACCCGGCACAGACTCAGGCAGAGGCACGTACTTAAATAAATACTTTTTTATTTCTCTTCAGCCGTGGGGCACGTCTTCCCCGTGTCCCACAGGCCCAACACAGTCCCAAATACACTCACAAACTCTCTCTATATCCACCTCAGCACCACCACTCCTCCACAGGCTTAGTCCTCATCCTCCCGACTCTGGCTCTCTGAGAGGTGGTGGCTGGCCCTTTTTATATCCCACCTGGAAGCGGTCCAGGTGCTTGGCCACCTGGTCCTAATTGCCCTTCTGGGTGGGGCTGAAGGTATGACCAGCCAGGCTGCTGACTCCACACAGCTCCCCCTGGCGGCCATCCGAGCCCCCAACCAGGCTGTGGAGGACTCCATCTCCCATGGAGCCATGCGCCGGGTTGGGGAATCATTGGCTGCCAGGGAGGCTGCCACCAAGCGTCCCGGGGGAGGTATTGAACAGTCCATGGCTGCTCCCCCGGAACAAATGTAGCAGAGGCGTCCCTGCCGGGCATGGGACCCGGCTGTCCTTTACAATATATATTGTGACAGATAGGGGGTGCTGTCGACTCCTTGAACCCTCGGACAACACGTACTGACACCAGATAAAAGTCCAATTATTATTTATTTTTATCATAAAGTGCACAAAGCACCCTCCACTCCACAATACTCCAATAAATCAACATAATAACACAATAATCAATCACAATCCGTCACTCCGAGCAGCTCAGTCACCCTTCCTCCCAACTCGGCTCTCTGCTGGTATCTCCCACAGTCCTTTTAAAGTCTTTAACCCGGAAGTGTTTCTGTCCCTCAGTCCATGTGACTTTATAACACTTCCGGGTCAGGTGAAAACTTTTTTTTTTCAACCCAGTAGTATATCATTTCCTCTGTTCCCGTGACTGGGAAGTACTTCCGGGTTATAAGGAAAATATACGTCCCTGAGCCTCCCTGCAGCGTCCCCTGGTGGCCCCCATGGTCTGCAGCAGGGCTGTGATGTAAAACTCCATTGTCCATGATGCCCTGCTGGAACTCAGGGCACTTCCATGTTGCAAGAAGGGCTCCACCTGGCGGCGTGGGGGTATTGGCCAGGATGAACTACCGGCTATATCCCACAATATACATATATATATATATATATATATATATATATATATATATATATATATATATATATACATATATATATATATATATATATATATATATATGACTGTACAGGTACTTGTCGACTTACGACCGCGATTGGTTCCGACTGACTGGTTGTAAGTTGATCTGGACGTAAGTCGGCCTATGTTAATTTAAGGTAAGAATATTAGACTGGGTAATAATATTGTAATCATCTTAAAGTAATATTTTATCAACATTTTCTTACTTTCTAAGACAAACACAGCATACTACAGTACAATTTAATATGTGGAAAACGTACAAAACAAGAAATACTGTACTGTACATTTAATTCCTGGCACCACTGGTGCTTGGCTGCGGGTTGTCGATATCGCCTTCATCAGATCAGGCGAGGCTGCGGACGGGGTGATGGGAGGAGTTGCTCTTTTCATAAACATAGTGAGCTTCGTCTGAATTGTTTGGTTTTTTTTCTCTTCTTAAATTTCGCAATAAGGACGAAATGTGTTGCGTGCCATCCGTTCAATCCTCGCAAATCGTTCAATATTTGGGTCCATTTTTTCAAAATGAGCGAGGAGTTTATTCAGTAGAGATAAATCTTCTGACAATCCCTTTGTGGTGAACATTCTTTGTGGCACCTCCTCCTCTTCGTCTTACTCCAATTCTCTTGTTTCTTCTTCCGCCACTCTTTCTTCTTCCAATTCTATCAGCTCTTCATTTGTAAGTTCACCTGATTCCCGGTCTAGCAACTCCTCGACATCTTCCATTTCACATTCCAATGAAAGGTCTTTTGACAGTTTCACTATTTCTTCACGAATCTCATCAAGTTCTTGTTCACTGTTAAATCCAGCAAAAGTATTTACATAACGCTTAACACACTTCTTCCATACGCCATTCATACACTGTGAGTCGACATTTCTTGCGGGGAGGGCTTCTGTTTTCTCTGATCTGAGTTCACCTCTGTTATAGCGCGTCTTTATTTGAAAAGAGCAGTGTCATATCGGGGCGAGTGTGAACGCTAACTTTGACAAGCACTATAAATTTACAGCGGTTGTTACAGACGTAAATCAAATGTATGTTTTTATTGTATAATATTAACAATAACAGCAGCTCTCTACTCAAAGCGGTAAACTCGAGAAGCTGCTAGCATCGAACCCAGAAGCTCTTGATTGGGAGTCAGCAGTTGTGTGTGGGAACTGTTAACATTTGAATGTGATGATTGTATATAAAACTTGTGCACGAACGAGACTGGGATAACTGTGCATGTGGATGTGAGTGGTGTGTGTGACTGAGAATGACTGGTGTGAAGCCTGAAGTCCAAATATCAAAAACACTTTCACAAGTACAAGTATAACAGAACAAGTGCGCTTTTATTCAAGAAGAAAAAAGAAAGCAGGTTGCGGTAAGCAGTTGATGCGACTGCTTGCGTAGTGCAATCCTAAGAACTGCCCAATCAAGAGCTTCTGGGTTTGATGCTGGCAGCTTCTCAAGTTTGCCGTTTTGAGTAGAAAGCTGCTATTAGTGTTAATATTATAGGGTTATATGTTAGGGTTATATTATTATCAAAAATTGCCAAAACAACAAGACACAAACACACGTGGGGCAACACTGCTGCGTATATTTTTACTGCTGCGTAGCGAGACTTGAGAGTGCGGGAAACTGGCGCTGCCAACAGCTGGCGGGGGAAACAGTCAAACGCGTCGTAAAGTCGAACAGTCGTAACTTGCATAGGTCGTATGTCGACGAGTACCTGTATATGTATGTATCTATATATCTATACTAATAAAAGGCAAAGCCCTCACTGACTGACTGACTGACTGACTGACTGACTGACTGACTCACTCACTCACTCACTCACTCACTCACTCACTCACTCATTCACTCACTCACTCATCACTAATTCTCCAACTTCCCGTGTAGGTAGAAGGCTGAAATTTGTAAGGCTCATTCCTTACAGATTACTTACAAAAATTAGGCAGGTTTCATTTCGAAATTCTACACGTAATGGTCATAACTGGAACTTGTTTTTTGTCCATATACTCAAATGGAGGAGGCGTTGTCACGTATCGCGTCATCACGCCTCCTACGTAATCACGTGAACTGAAAACAAGGAAGAGATTTACAGCACGAGTCAAACGCGGGAACGAAGGTAAATGACGTTAATTGTTGAGTGTCTTTAAATACTGTGTAAGCATACATATTAACATATGTGCAATTAAACGTGTGCATTTACGGGGTGATTTCTCAGGCTTAAAAGCTCGCCTTTTATTAAAAAGGTAAATGCAAACTGTTTTCATTCTGAAGGGCACAAACCACGTTAGATTTCATGCTCAACAGTAAGCTCAGCACACAGCTTGGTCATATTACAACCGGAGGGGCGAACTGACAACGTGGTATACAAAGAGATCCTTAACAAATAATTATTGATTCATTTTCCCTCAGTTTAAAAAGGTTTACTTTTCTTCTTAATAAAAATTTTAAAGAAGTATTTTGCCGCTGCGAAGCGCGGGTATTTTGATATATATCAAAATATATCGCGTCATCACGCCTCCCACGTAAGCACGTGAACTGACCCGCTGCCGTTTGCAATGCCATATTCGCGAGATACAAGTTTAATGAGAAGACACAAGGTATAAACGACAGTTTGGATCACTGTGTAACAGAGTTAAAATTGCTGTAGCGAGAAACTTTTAGCTGCCGGGTCTTAGCTAACATTAAATAAACCCATGGACATCGCAACATCACACAAGAGAGCGGCTCACGTGAAGTGACTGAACGCAGCAGGAGTGATCACTTCGATGAATCAAACCTGATCAAAAAACACATTACACAATTGATAAGGTACGAAAACAATATGAAACCGATTGTGGATTTGCGTACAGCCACTGAAACTTTGTGACGGCACGAGACTTCAGGTCACGTCTCTGCAAAACAACCTCATTGAGGCAACTATTTTTACTGGCGGTGGCTCAGGGGAGAGAGTTTTTTTTCCTCGCATCCCCGTTATACCCTCTGATCTCCTATTTCAATTCAAATGCATCCAATTTCCACTAAGGCTCTGCTTCGTAATGACAATTAATAAGTCTCAGGGACAGACCCTACAAAACGTTAGCATTGATTTGAGGCAGGAATGCTTTTCACATGGCCAACTGTACGTTGCATGCTCAAGAGTAAGGTCAGCACACAGCTTGGTCATATTACAACCGGAGGGGCGAACTGACAACGTGGTATACAGAGAGATCCTGAACAAATACTTATTGATTCATTTCCCTCAGTTTAAAAAAGTTTACTTTTCTTCTTAATAAAAATTTTAAAGCAGTACTTCACCGCTGCGAAGCGCGGGTATTTTGAGAAGTAGTGTGTTAAAGAGGTTATGTAAACATATATATACATATACATATATATACACATATCTACATATACACATATCTACATATACATATATATATACATACATATACACATCCACATATACATACATATACATATACAAATTTACACATCTACATATATATATACATATGTACATATATATACATATAAATATATATATATATGCACATATATATATATACATATACAGTAATCCCTCCTCCATCGCGGGGGTTGCGTTCCAGAGCCACCCGCGAAATAAGAAAATCCGCGAAGTAGAAACCATATGTTTATATGGTTATTTTTATATTGTCATGCTTGGGTCACAGATTTGCGCAGAAACACAGGAGGTTGTAGAGAGACAGGAACGTTATTCAAACACTGCAAACAAACATTTGTCTCTTTTTCAAAAGTTTAAACTGTGCTCCATGACAAGACAGAGATGACAGTTCTGTCTCACAATTAAAAGAATGCAAACATATTTAACTCTTCAAAGGAGTGCGCGTCAGGAGCAGAGTCTGTCAGAAAGACAGAGGAAAGCAAACAAATCAATAGGGCTGTTTGCTTTTAAGTATGCGAAGCACCACGGCACAAAGCTGTTGAAGGCGGCAGCTCACACCCCCTCCGTTGGGAGCAGACAAAGAGAGAGAGAGAGAGAGACAGAGTTTGTTTTTCAAGCAAAAATCAATACGTGCCCTTCGAGCTTTTAAGTATGCGAAGCACCGGGCAGCATGTCGTTTCAGGAAGCAGCTGCACAAAAGATAGAAACGTGAAGATAATCTTTCAGCATTTTTAGACGAGCGTCCGTATCGTCAAGGTGTGCGAACAGCCCCCCTGCTCAATCCCCCTACGTCAGGATCAGAGAAAGTCCGCGAAAGAGAAAGAGAAAAGTAAGCTGGGTAGCTTCTCAGCCATCTGCCAATAGCGTCCCTTGTATGAAATCAACTGGGCAAACCAACTGAGGAAGCATGTACCAGAAATTAAAAGACCCATTGTCCGCAGAAACCCGCGAAGCAGCGAAAAATCAGCGATATATATTTAAATAATAATAATAATAATTCTTTGCATTTATATAGCGCTTTTCTCACTACTCAAAGCGCTCAGCAATTGCAGGTTAAATATGCTTACATATAAAATCCGCGATGGAGTGAAGCCGCGAAAGGCGAAGCGCGATATAGCGAGGGATTACTGTATATATACATATGCACACATATATATATATATATATATATATATATATATATATATATATAAATAAAGACATACAAATATACATACATACATACATTCACACACATATATATATATAGCAAAATACCCGCGCTTCGCAGCGGAGATGTAGTGTGTTAAAGAGGTTATGTAAACATATATATACATATACATATATACACATATCTACATATACATATATATGCATATATATATATATATATACTAGCAAAATACCCGCGCTTCGCAGCGGAGAAGTAGTGTGTTAAAGAGGTTATGAAAAAAAAAAGGAAACATTTTAAAAATAACGTAACATGATTGTCAATGTAATTGTGTTGTCATTGTTATAAGTGTTGCTGTCTTATATATATACATATACACATATATATATATATATACATATACACACATACATGCAGTTTCAATAACATAGAAATCAATATAAACAACATTAACATCATTATCATATGAGAATATGAAGTAATATATAAGAAGCACATTTCATATAAATATAAATTATTAAACAGTAAAATCTTCTTCTGTAATTTGGTACTGTGGCTATTTGTTTGTCTGTCCAGGATTTTAAATCACCTGTAGCTCGCAAACCGTTTCACCTATTGACTTGAAATCTGGTACACATATAGTACGTCACGTCTACTATCCGCTTTATGGGTGATGATTGTATTACTCTTTTAATCTTTATTTTATTTTATTGTAGAATCAACTCCTATCTGCGCACACCAGGGCGGCCGTGGGCGGATGCGAATGGTGTATTCACTCCATGTTATCGTGCATTGCGCTGTCACTGGTATTTTGATAAAAGAATTTGAACAACATATAAGAAGCGTATAAATTATTAAACAGTAAAACATTAACATTTAAGAAGTAAAGTTACATTAAGTACTACTGCAGTGCCTTCGGGTATACCTCATTTTTTGTTTGCCCATTACATGCTTAAATGTATACATTTTTTGGTGTACCTACCCGAGAACACGCGACATATAACCGAGCGTGGGAGAAGCATGGATTTTAAACACGCGTTGAGTTCATCTCCTGGTCTCCCTCGTGGAATAACTGGTAATGTTTGACTAAAATCTACAGCGAGTAAAATGACATTACCTCCTATTTTTTTTTTTACGATCTCTGAGATCTTGCTTTTTTCGGTTCAAGGCTTCATAAGCTCTTTTATGTCGTATGGTGTACTTATCCCAAACCATCATCTTTGAATGTTGCAAGACTTTCGCCTTGTATGTAGATCGGGGTAATTACATTCATTGCATTCCTAGTCTGAATCACAATCTGATTGTATGGGTGGTTACCTGGCACTGTAGGGTTGCCACCCGTCCTTTAAAATACGGAATCGTGCCGCATTTGAGAATGAAATTGCGCGTCCCGTTTTGAATCAATACGGGACGGGATTTGTCCCGTATTTTTTTTATCATTTTTTTTTAAAGCAGCGTCTCATGCAAATCATCCCACACGCATTTTATGAAGATGCCTCCTTTCCTACTTTTGATTGGGTAATACTTGATGTCATCGTTAGTTTGATTGGTCTTTTTAACTGTCCAGTGAGGAGGGCGGGTCTTTTAAGTAGAGTCTGCAAACTGTTGGCACTGAGATGTGGCACCCGCTGCAGTATGCGTCCCTTATTTTTTTGTATTAAAAGTGGTAACCCTACCTGGCAGGTAACACTTATGTTTGGTCATGAAGTCGTCTAAAATCTGCCACGTGCCCTCTTTTAATTGCGAGAAGCAGATAGATATAGCCAAATTATCGCGCTTCGTTGCGGCGAAGTACTGCTTTTAATTTTTTAAGAAGAAAAGAAAACCTTTTTAAACGGATAGAAAATATACCAATAACAATTTGTTAAGGATCTGTTTTTCTGTGAACCTCGCTTTTCACAGCTGTCGCGCTACGGCGTGTGTTTCGTTTATTTGACAGTATGTAGATCGTGGTAATTACATTCATGGCATTCGTTTTCTGAATCACAATCTGACTGTATGGGTGGTTACCTGCCAGGTTACGCTTGTGGTTGGTCAGGAAGTCGCCTTACATCCGCCACGTGCCCTCTTTCTGTTCCCAGAAGCTGATCATAGAATGGTTTTAATAGTTTACTTTCAAATAATGCAAAGAGTATGCGACACGTGTTTCTCCCTAATTCTGGGCTCATCAGGCATACACACTCACTGCATCCCCTCTCGTGAATCGAATCTCTATCGTCAGCGCCAGAGTTGAAGCCCCTAACGTTGCGGTCAGCAAGTCGGCTAACATCCGCCATGTGCCATCTTTCAGTTGCGAGAAGCAGATCATAGAATGGTTGAAACTGTTGCCCATAACGTTGCGCTACGGCGTGTGGTTCGTTTATACCTCGTGTCTTCTCATTAAACTTTTACCTCGCTAATATGTTATTGCAATCCGTAGCGGGAGCGTTTCTATAAACTTAATTTAAACTTACGTTTTACACCGTGCTTTGTTTCCCTTATGAACATGCTTGTATGCTTCACTCGCTCCCTTCTCAATTGTTTAATGAATTTTTTGCTCTTCGCTGTTTGCGGCTCTTCCTTCATTTCTCCCTACTGCGTTCTTTTATCTCGGGAATATGTTATTGCAATCCTTAACAGGAGCGTTTCAATAAACTTAATTTAAACTTACGTTTTACACGGTGCTTTGTTTCCCTTATGAAGATGCTTGTATGCTTCACTCGCTCCCTTCTCAATTGTTTAATGAATTTTTTGTTCTTCGCTGTTCTTCGCTCTTACTTCATTTCTTCCTACTGCATTCACAGTCTTTTCACGTGATTACGTGGGAGGCGTGATGACGTGACACTCAACTACGCCTCCCACGGCCATCAAGCTGCCGTCCATTACAGTATATTGTCAAAAAAGAGGTTCCAGTTATGACCATTACACGTTGAATTTCGAAATGAAACCTGCCTAACTTTTGTAAGTAAGCTATAAGGAATCAGCCTGCCAAATTTTAGCCTTCCACCTACACGGGAAGTTGGACAATTAGTGATGAGTGAGTCAGTCAGTCAGTCAGTCAGTCAGTGAGTGAGTCAGTGAGGGCTTTGCCTTTTATTAATTAGTATAGATATACATATATATATATATATATATATATATATATATATATATACACACATATCAACATATATATACACATACATATACACATATACATAAACACACACATATACATCCATCCATCCATCCATCCTCTTCACATATACATATATACATAGTGCGTTGTAACACGGGCTGTGATTGTTACATGGGAGGGAGACGACAAATCACAGCTTCCCGCTTTCTAATCGGGCCTGTGAGTGGTGCTTTGACTGATGTCCAGATGCCACAGTATGTCCCCTAAGGAGAGGCGTTAGGCAAGTGTAATTCAATAGCTGTGCTGCAAGTTTAGCTTTACACCTGTTTTTAAGGCTTATTGACTGAAAGGGGCTTTCATGAAAAAACTTAGGGCTTTGCTACAGGATACACCCGCCACAAGTTAAGGAAGTAAAAATAAAGGTATATATTTGTTTTTTATTTAAACCTTTTAAGTATGTATGCGGGCGGCATGGTGGCGCAGTGAAAGGTGCCAGTTAGGACACCCGGGTTCGCTTCCCTGCGTGGAGTTTGAATGTTCTTCCCGTGTCTGTCTGGGTTTCCTCCGGGTACTCCGGTTTCCTCCCACAGTCCAAAGACATGCAGGTTAGGTGCATTGGCGATTCTAAATTGTCCCTGGTGTGTGGGTGTGTGCGCCCTGCGGTGGGCTGGCACCTTGCCCGGGGTTTGTTTCCTGCCTTGTGCCCTGTGTTGGCAGGGATTGGCTCCTGTATTTAGGATATAGCGGGTTGGATAATGGATGGATGGACATCTGTATGCATAGCCCTATTTGCCCGTTTTCGTTTTTTTTCTTTCTTCAGTAATATTTCAGCAAACCCGGAGCTTGTCAGTTCAAATCCTGGTACTGACATCACTGTGTGACCCTGAGGAAGTCACTTCACCTGCCTGTGCTGCAAAAAACAAAAGTAATGTAACAAATTGTAACTCAGATGTTGCAAGTTCCTGGAATAAAGGCATAAGTCAAATAGATAAATATGTATTATACACATAGGAACTATTCATTTATTTTCAGTTAAGTCATCTGCAGCAAACCTTTATAAATGAGGGTTTCTCCTTTTTAGATAGTGCAAACTGTTTCTTCTTCATTGACGTTTTCTCTTGGAGAGCTTTTCTCATTTCATTGAAAATTAAAGCAGCAGCTGCCAAAATATGTAGCTTTCTTATTAATTTTTCAACATTGTGTAAAATAAATTTATAAAGTAACATAAAAGGTTTAAATACTGGTTATCCTTTAACACTAAAATATTACTAAAGAGATACAAAAAAAGTAAAATGCATATGTTCTTGTTCTTTAAGGAGATTAAATATTACTGAAGAAAGAAAAAAAAACTAAAACAGCCAAATGGGGCTATGCATACGAACTTAAAAGGTTTAAATAAAACAGAAATATATACTTTTATTTTTACTTCCTTAACTTGTGGAGGGTGTATCCTGTAGCAAAGCCCTAACTTTTTTCGTGAAAGCCCATTTCAGGCAATAAGTCTTAAAAACAGGTGTAAAGATATTGACAATAAGCTACGCAAACCCACCAAGAAATGGAATCGATTAAATCAAGTATCATTACATCTTCCTTTCTTAAAGAGAAGTAAGGCAGTACTTATAAGCTTGCTTACATATATATATGTATATATATATATATAAATATATATATATATATATATATAGACATACATACATATATATCTATATCTATATATGTATATCTATATATCTATATCTATATATATATGTATCTCTATATCCATCTATATATTATCTATATCCATTTATATATATATATATCTATATATATATATATATATATATATATCTATATACAGTATATATATATCTAAATCCCCGCGAAGTACTGCTTTTAAATTTTTATTAAGAAGAAAAGCTTTTTAAATTGAGGGAAAATATCCCAATAACAATTTGTTAAGGATCTGTTTTTTTGTGAAGCAGCCTTAACACAGCTTTTCCGCTGTTTTATAAACGAACGCCATATAAGGTCTTCCTTTTTCCTTGCGTCACCAAGGAAGGAGCCTTTTTATTAAATCCAAGGGTTCTTCGCTTTTTTTTTTTGTTCGTTTATTACGATTGTTATAGTTCTGTTTGTATACGACGTTGTCAGTTCAGCACTCCGGTTGTAATATGACCAAGCCGTGCAAGCCCACTCTTGAGAATGCAACGTATAGTTGTACAGGAGAAAAGCAATCTTGCCTCAAATCAATGGCAACCTTTTGTAGGTCTATGAACTTAATTTAAACTTTAGGTTTACACGGTGCTTTCTTTCCGAAGTACCTGCACTCATGAATATGTCTGTATGCATCAGTCGCTCAAATCCACGCGCTTCGCACCGGCGAAGTACTGCTTTTAAATTTTTATTAAGAAGTAAAGAAAACCTTTTTAAATTGAGGGAAAATATACCAATAACAGTTTGTTAAGGATCTGTTTTTTTGTGAAGCTGGTAGGTAACCACCCATACAATCAGATTGTGAATCAGACTACGAATGACGTGAATGTAATTACCCCGATCTACATGCTGTGACGCAATTTTAGGGGCTTCGCCTCTAGCGCTGACGTCCGAGGTTCGATTCTCGTAAGGGAGTGAAGTGAGTGGGTGGCCAACCATAAGCGTTACCTGGTAGGGTTGAAAATAGTTTACTGTCAAATGATGCAAAGAGTACGCGACACGTGTTTCCCCCTTATTCTTGGCTCATCAGGCGTACACACTCACTGCACTCGCTTACAGAAAAAAGGAGTCAGCACAGAAAAGAGGAGTCAAAGAAATGAGGCGCCGCGACCACAGAAAAAAGGAGTCAAACGCCGGCGACGCACACAGCGCCGCACGAAACCCATTGCACAGGAAACTAGCACACAAAAAAAAAGAAGCCGCTCGCGCCCCACAAATCCCACACCCACCTCCAAGCCCCCCCCCCCCCCCGTACAAGCAACGGACAGGACACACACAAAGAGGAGGATTCAACAAGCCCCTGGCACACAAAAAAAAAGAAGCCGCTTGCGCCCCACCAATCCCAACACCCCCTCCAAGCAACATACCCCCCCCTCCTCAGACGCCGGCAAAGCACACAGCGCCGCACGAATCCCATTGCACACGAAACGGGACGCACACAAAGAGGAGGATTCAACAAGCTCCTAGCACACCAAAAAAAAGAAGCCGTGACCGCCACACAAAGCCCATTAGACACGAAACGGGACAGACTACGGACATGGCACACGAAACGTTCACAAAAACGACGATTCAGACCCACAAACACACTAACATCAATAAGAAGTGACACCCAAAGCCCCATTTCTGAAGGAACCGTCCGTATTAAACATACGTCATCTCAACACCTTCACACTATGCAGCATAGGTGGATCTCATTACAATGAGGCACTATTAACCGTTCAACTGCAGAAAAGGCTCCATATTAACAGTGAGTGCGATCCTCCTTATTACTTATCCATATTTCTCACGCTGAAGAACAAACAAGTCATGAATACACGATCACGAGTACAAAACGATACAGCTCGGATAACGGGACCAAACACACGAACCCGCATGAAAAAACAAAATACACGGCGGCGCATACAACGCGCTTCTGAAACTCCGGAAGAAAAAATGTCTCGGCTCCAAAAACGCAAAGCTCAACTAACCCAGTTACAGAGACGAGCCCAAATGAACAGACACAATGAACGCTGACGCATGCAGCGCGCGTCTCAAAGTGCTGCATCAAAACAGGCACGAGTTCAAACCGAAAGACCTCGCATCTCAGACATACAAAAACGGGAGCAAAGAGACAGCATAAATAAACGCAGACGTCTACAACGCGCATGTGAAATGCCCGAAAACAAGCAAGCAAGGCTCCAAAAACAGAAAGCTCAACTGACCGACATACAAAAACGGACAAGGCTCAATACAAACAATGCACGACGTAGACTACAACGGACTTCTCGCGCAGCACAGGCGAATCGATTACACCTCCAAAATAGTGCGTCCCAAATACTGGACATGCAACAACGCGCCTCTCAGACGGCACAAGCAAAACATACACGTCGCGGACATCAACGCCAGACGCCTTCTTAACACTTGCGCCACTTAGCTGACAACGCGTTCAATAATGAGTCCACTATTGAGGAAAATTCATTGGGATTAATGAATGTCATTTGCAATCAATGTCATTCACTTAACTTCCCTGAAGAAACAACTGGCAATTCAAGTAATGAATTTACACGTTGTTGTCAAAAGGGTCAAATTAGACTGCCTCCTTTACATTCATATCCTGAATATCTACAGAAGCTTCTAACTAACGATGTACCTGAAAGTAAAAACTTTATGAACTGCATTAGATCCTACAATAGTTCATTTGCTTTTGCATCTACCGGAGTAAATATCAGGCCACCAAATAGCAGCTAATTTGTTAATAAATGGTCGTACATGTCACTCCTTATTCAAAATACCGGTCCCAATCACAGAGACATCGGTATTCACTATGAACATGCACAGTAGCAATGCCCGTGACATCCGTCTTGCAAAACTGTTAATTATTGATGAATGTACAATGGCATCCAGTCACTTACTCAACACCATTGATAAACTTCTACAAACGTTGATGAATAATAATATTCCCTTTGGAGGAAAAGTACTTTTATTAGGAGGTGATTTTAGACAATGCTTGGCTATTGTTCCACATGCCATGCGCTCAGCTATTGTTCAGTCCACCTTAATACGCAGACAATTGGCATTACATTCAAACAATACAGTTAGTACAAAACATGCGATGTCCAGATCCAGAATATAACAATTGGCTATTACAACTGGGAAATGGTACACTCACCAATACAGATGGACTTCACCCAGATATTATTACAATTCCTCAATCCTTTATCTGCGACGACTTACAGAAATATTTGAACCAGCAATCTCATTAGACCAAATACCCCTTTTAACACAACGTCCAAAAAATATTAATGTTGATCACATAAATAACCAGGTCATTGCATTACTTCCTGGAGAGGCACAACTCTTTCTAAGCTCTGACAAAGTTGACTATGATGACGACAATGACCATCTGAATTTCCCCTTAGAATATTTAAACACTATTAACCCAGCCGGATTACCACAGCACAATCTTAGCCTTAAAAACGGAACAATAATCATGCTATTAAGAAACCTTAACACTAAACGGGTTTTATGCAATGGCACACGTTAGTCGTCAACACCATGACACACAATGTTATTCAAGTGACAGTTCTTACAGGATCACATGCTAACAATACTGTTCTGATTCCTAGAATTGACCTTACGAGTTCTGACCTGGAATTACCTTTTACACTGAAACGCCGACAGTTCCCCATTAAACCTGCATTTGCCATGACCATCAACAAATCACAAAGACAAACCATGGACAAGGTTGGCATCTACCTCTCTGAACCCATTTTTGGACATGGACAACTTTATGTTGCCTTCTCACGTGTTCGACGTTCATCTGACGTTAAAGTTAAAGTTATAAATGCTCCATGCCAAGGAAGACTCATTCAAGGACAAGACACCATCTTTACTACTAATGTTGTGTACAAAGAAATATTCCAATAAACCTTTACTCTGTGCCACACACTGTATTGTTTGCTTTCTATATGCATCATCCACACCTTCACATTATTCTGTATCTCATTCATACATCTCACTCTTTGTCATACCCCAACACCAGGGGTTGGCGAGCGAAGCGAGCAGGGGGCAGAGCCCCCTAGTATATCTATATATGTTTAAGTGTGTGTGTGTGTGTGTGTGTGTGTGTGTATATTATATATATAAAAGACAGTAACACTCATAACAATGACAACACAATTACATTGACAATCATGTTACGTTATTTTTAAAATGTTTCCTTTTCTTTTTCATAACCTCTTTAACACACTACTTCTCCGCTGCAAAGCGCGGGTATTTTCCTAGTATACTAATAAAAGGCAAAGCCCTCACTGACTGACTGACTTACTCACTCACTCACTCATCACTAATTCTCCAACTTCCCGTGTAGGTGGAAGATTGAAATTTGGCAGGCTCATTCCTTACAGCTTACTTACAAAAGTTAGGCAGGTTTCATTTCGAAATTCAAAGCGTAACGGTCATAACTGGAACCTCTTTTTTGTCCATATACAGTAATGGACTGCAGCTCGCTGGCCGTGGCAGGCGGGGTTGCGGGGGTTGCGTATCGCGTCATCACGCCTCCCACGTAATCACGTGAACTGACTGTGAAGGAGAAAGGACGGCCTTATATGGCGTTCGTTTATAAAACAGCGGACAGGCTGTGTAAAGGAAGCTTCACAAAAAAACAGATCCTTAACAAATTGTTATTGGTAAATTTTCCCTCAATTTAAAAAGGTTTTCTTTTCTTAATTAAAATTTAAAAGAAATACTTCACCGCTGCGAAGCCCCTCTAGCGCTGACGTCCGAGGTTCGATTACCGTAAGCGAGTGCAGTGAGTGTGTACGCCTGATGAGCCAAGAATAAGGGGGAAACACGTGTATCGTACTCTTTGCATTATTTGACAATAAACTATTTTCAACCATTCTATGATCTGCTTCTCACAACTGAAGGCACCGTGGCTGATGTTAGCTGACTTGCTGGCCAACCATAAGCGTTACCAGGTAGGTAACCACCCACTCACTTCACTCCCTTACGGAAATCGAACCTCGGACGTCACCGCTAAAGGCGAAGCCCCTAAAATTGCGCCACGGCATGTGGTTCGTTTATTTGACAGCATGTAGATCGGGGTAATGACATTCACAGCATTCGTAGTCTGATTCACAATCTGATTGTATGGGTGGTTACCTACCAGGTAACGCTTATGGTTAGCCAGCAAGTCAGCTCGAAGTGATCACTCGTGTGAAGGCAGCTTCACAAAAAAGCAGATCCTTAACAAATTGTTATTGGTATATTTTCCCTCAATTTAAAAAGGTTTTCTTTTCTTCTTAATAAAAATTTAAAAGCAGTACTTCGCCGCTGCGAAGCATGGGGATTTTGATATATATATATATATATATATATATATATATATATATATACAGTGGTGTGAAAAACTATTTGCCCCCTTCCTGATTTCTTATTCTTTTGCATGTTTCTCACACAAAATGTTTCTGATCATCAAACACATTTAACCATTAGTCAAATATAACACAAGTAAACACAAAATGCAGTTTTTAAATGATGGTTTTTTATTATTTAGGGAGAAAAAAAATCCAAACCTACATGGCCCTGTGTGAAAAAGTAATTGCCCCCTTGTTAAAAAATAACCTAACTGTGGTGTATCACACCTGAGTTCAATTTCCGTAGCCACCCCCAGGCCTGATTACTGCCACACTTGTT